>NC_079172.1:8130780-8303280 GCF_947568905.1 Ostrea edulis | reverse complement strand
GGTTATGTTGGTGTTTTTGTCTCCAGGTGGCTCTTACGAAGATGAGAATGACGCCACGTACATAATCCTTTTCATTGTCATCTGCCTTGGTATACTTTCTACCTTTTTACTGTGGCGATTTCTTGCCCGCAATAGAGGAATGTCGCTGGTCTTAACCCCGTATAGACAACCCTCACTCCCCATGAAGAAGGTTTTCCTGTGGATCTTCGGGTTTACGAGCGTGGCGTACAGCATCCTCAATATGGTGATTGTCATTGATTGTTTGGAGACTTCGTATCCTTATATAAATTCAGAAAATTATATCTTAGGTCTCTTGCACTCCTCAGGAGAAGTAGTTTTCTTTTTGGGACAAATCGGATTTATAAGTTATTTTGCTAGCTTTACGTTAGTTAGCACAACGTCAACAAACTACGGCATTTTGGGAATGCTTATTGTACATGTTATAGAATGGATTCATAAGTTTCATTTGAATATTCGTCGAATAGCAGGTACTTCGACTAATATGATCAACATAACTTCCTATAACTGTTTTGTGGAATCTGAATTTTATGCCTTGAAGCAGAAAACACACCCATTTGGAGTTCCCCTCAGAACCTTATTTTCTTTGTTGGCCGTAGAAATGCTTCTAAATATGTGGCAACCTGCTGATTTTCAACGTCAGATGAATTATGCCACGGACCAGAGCAGATGCAGTCGGGAAAATTCTAGGCAATCAGATGAATTATCTCCCCTCTTACAAAACATAGATGGATTGAATGTTAACGCTATTCAATCAGATGTGACCATTAATTCGTCAGATGATCATATCAACATTGATAAGGAAACAGCACAAAATTCCCAAAATCGCAACACTCGATTTATCGTATGCATTCTGATTGGAGTCATTAATTCTCTTCCTGTAATTACCACTTTTCTATTTGTTATAGCAACGGTATCTGTCTCATCGAGTCACGTGTATGCGATGGAAATTATGCTTTGTCTTTTAAATTTAGAGCTACTACTCATCACCTTATACACATTATGTAATATGAGCAAATCTATTGAATGTTACAGCAGAACTATCGCTGCACGGGGAAATTGTGTGATCTTACTGTTCTGTACATCGTTCGCTGTGTTGTTCTGCGCATGTCGACTAATGGCGGGTCTATTGGTGGATTCCGAATGCCATATTGAACAGAACCATTTCCACCTTAAATACCCAGCTAGCATTCTAGTGGTAGGGATGTTTCTCGAAATATTCACAATACTTCTACAAACCATTCTTGTACGTGTTTCTTCGTTTACTAAACGAAACAAACAAATTTTCTCTGTCGTGTGCTCAATGAGAGTTCTTTGTGTCTTGAATGTGATTTGTTGGTTTATGTATGGTATTTTCTATGGAGGGTTTGATAAAACCATGATAATAGAGAAATGTTTTTACAATAAATACAACTGGGAGTTGATAAAGAATATAGCCCTCCCAATTTCAGGGTTTTATCGCTTTCATTTATTTACAAGGCTCCATGAATGTAGTCTGAAATGATTATTAAATTCTTATAAGAGAATCATTAATTCAATTAGAATAATTTAGATGTCTGATAGTTTGTATCTTAAACAGTACTTTATTTATTATGAATATCTTCCTTTTGATGTGCAATACATCTTGATTGGCTTCATTTAAGGTCTATATTAATTTATGATGATGTTTATTTAGAAATGCTTGCAAAATTATATGCAGTACTTCCCTGTTTTAAGCGATAAATGTTGGAAAAGGAAGTGAATTATTATTTCTCAATTCATCGTTGACTATACGTATGAGTTTCACTATTGTGAGAACATCGATATATTATCATTTTCCTTATTTGTTTACCTCATTACTTTTGTAAAGTTTTTGTGAAACATGAAATACATGTAGTACAGCAATAAATGAAAGTTCTTGTGTATTATAATGCGATTTTCATATGAATTTCAAATTTGATCAATAAAAACTTTATAACTTTATTCTGAGATCTTGTTTTTTTTATCCATTTTAAGCATCCAATCAATGTAGGAGAATCTGGCATAAGGAGAATACATCAAGCATCTATCATCTATCTATCTAATCTCTCTAATTTCTCTTTCTCTCTGTCTTTCTCTCTCTCTCTATTAATCTATCTATCTACTAATCTCTCTCCTCTCTCTCTCTCTCTCTTAATATATCTTTCTATTAATATCTCTCTCTCTAATCTATCTCTCTATCTATTAATATATCTATCTATCTATCTATCTATTAATCTATCTATCTATCTATCTATCTATATATCCTTCTATCCATCTATCTAATCTATTTAATCTATATATCTATTCAAAACCGTGGCCGATTGGTTAGAGCATTTCGCTCAACATCACACGGCCTCTCATCTCTCTAGGCGCAGGTTCGAATCCCACTCGGGCCGGTAAGTGGCAAAGTTTCCCAGTTTACTTTCGGAAGGTCGGTGATCTCTTCCCAGGTACATTGTATCTGAATTCTCTCTTCCACCAACAAAAACTGGGCACCACCAGATAACTGAAAAACTGTTGAGTATGGCGGAAAACATCAATCAATGAATCAAAAACGTATACACAGAAAAAGCTTTTGCGTATCGAATCAGTTGAGAGACAGAAACACCAGGTGATAACGGAATATTGCTACATAACTAAGGGAAGTTGACGATGGAGAAGCTGAAGTAATCCTGTTTGTGATAAAGTTGAATTCTTAGTTTGTGGTTAACATCCACGTTCAATACGATATCCAGGTGTGAAGCAGCTGAACATACAACCTGTGATGCGTACTATTTTGTTCTAATATTGGTCACTGAAGTTTTCCTTATTTTAAAAAGGTTGATAGAAAATTGTGGAAGAGTGTTTCCGTGGATGTCATTATCTGTTGATTCAACATATCCCAGTGAACTCACAATATAATGCACTACAGAGTCCTCTTGTGAAAGAATCGCCAGATTCAACAGCAGGGATATGATATCACCTGAAGTTAAAAAAGCAGAACAAATGTGGTCTGTTATACAGAGAACTTAGCAGATCTGGTCTGTTACACGGAGAACTTATCAGATACGGTCTGTTACACAGAGAACTTAGCAGATCTGGTCTGTTACACGGAGAACTTATCAGATACGGTCTGTTACACAGAGAACTTAGCAGATACGGTCTGTTACACAGAGAACTTACCAGATATGGTCTGTTACACAGAGAACTTAGCAGATACGGTCTGTTACACAGAGAACTTAGCAGATATGGTCTGTTACACAGAGAACTTAGCAGATCTGGTCCCTTACACGGAGAACTAGTAAACAGATACGGTCTGTTACACAGAGAACTTAGCAGATACGGTCTGTTACACAGAGAACTTAACAGATACGATATGTTACACAGAGAACTTACCAGATACGGTCTGTTACACAGAGAACTTAGCAGATATGGTCTGTTACACAGAGAACTTAGCAGATCTTGTCCCTTACACGGAGAACTAAACAGATACGGACTGTTACACAGAGAACTTAACAGATACGGTCTGTTACACAGAGAACTTAACAGATACGGTCTGTTACACAGAGAACTTACCAGATACGGTCTGTTACACAGAGAACTTATCAGATATAGTCTGTTACAACTTACCAGATTTGGTCTGTTACACAGAGGAGAGCACACATGTGCTACAGAATGCACTAAGTGCATTTTGTTTCCAGTCTCATAAATCTGTAAGAAAAATAAAGAAACTACAGATTTGTTGACCTATGATGACTAATCCCCCACCCACCCTGAGCACATGCAAAACTGGGTATATCTTAAAAACTATGAAATCATTGGGGATCATCCTGTTCATATAGTAAGTATGGAGACTCCAAGTGAACAGAGAAATGCACCCACAGCACAGAAACTGTATTTCCTTATCAGAGTCTAGTTTGTTTGACCTTATAATCACTAGTGGGTATTCTTGTTAGATGATTTCAATAACAAATCAGCTAAACCATATAGACAGATAGTTTTGACCGTGGTCAAAATCAGTGAGCCAAGGATTCAAAATTCTTTTCAAGTAGCTATACGCCATGTCGGCAAAGTACATACGTGTATGAAGGAATGGAAACCGAATGATTAGATAGTGTACTTCGAGTATACTTCTGCGAACAATCAGACAGTTTATTTGTAAATTCTAAAAATAATGTTAAGACCAGGTTAATGATTAAAGATTATTTAGGGGTGATCGATCCGGTTTGTGTGCGTAATGTAGAAGGAGCTCGAACACCAGTATGATCATATTTCTAAGTAATAAGTTATTACGTTTAAATTTCATGTTTTTCTAATTTATATGTATTTCTGATTTTAGAAGTGTACAGTTGTCTAAATTTGCTGCGGCAAATGAAAGTGCTTACCAACCTCAAAATGAATTGTAAATACTTGTGACGTCATAGTTAAGAATGTAGCTGAAAATAGGCCACAGGGTTTATATAACGCAGGTTTATGATTCGATGAAAGCTAGAAGGTTTCAATAGACGTTATAGAAAAAGATTGAGATACCTTATGAATGTTTTTCGCACTGTAAACAAGAGGATAAGAAACAAATCTTCCGACATTTGAATTTCTTCCTGAAATGTCTCTTATCTGATATAATGAATGCACATTTAAGGAAGTACAATTTCATTTTAACCAAGCAATAAATAGTTCTATACAATACTAATTCTCGTCCAAAACATTCCAAAGAAATCTTTATACATTGTACATTGACGGGTTTGGGTGAGTATGCTTTTCTTTTACAATTAAATATAGATTTAATTGTGTTATACTACAGGTTTATTGAATCTTTGGATACTATATATGGACTGTTTCTGCTTCTTAAGTTTTATAAAGGTGAAATGATCGGAAACTGGAAGTTAGTCTTACAACAGAGAAATGACATTACTTCATGGTTTTTAATGAGAATATTGATTTTCATCTTTTCTATATTGTTAAAATGTTGAATGTTAAATGAGTTTCCAATCAACCAATGTTTCCCATGTACTTGTAATCGCATATGGGTTTTGTTTAGACCTTTAGTTGATTATATAGAATTTTAAAATTACCACTGCCAAATGAATGCTGATGATAACCTAAAGTGATAATACTCTGAATGATTTGTTAATTCAAAACTTTAAAGAAAAAAGATCTTCTGTCATCTAAAAAAAATCTATAATCTGCGTTTTAAAAAACCCATTGTGAAATAGACAGTATGACTCAAACTTTTGTTACAGAATTTGATAATCAATCTCGATTAGGAACATGGTGTCGCATTTTTATCCGGTATATCTCATTCAAATTCTTTTGGAATCTGAATTCGTCTTCCGGCTAACTCGGTACATATATTTTCATGTTTACTTTACGGATATCCTCTGTGCACCACTACGTTCAATTATGTCAAATATGGTATAAAGCATCAAAACATTATTCCCGTCAGAAGTGGCTATTTTATATGTCTGAAATCGTCTTTCGTCATTCAAACTACAAAATATTGTCTTCAATGTTTCATTATCTGTGCATGTCTGCATCAGGTAAGACAGGGTTGTATTATTTTAAAAGACCATTTTAATTCTTCATTTCAATGATAAGATCGAAATGTATGATGACATTTGTATTTTCTATCATGCACCAATTATTCACTAAACATGCCAGAAACTAAGCTTTATTGATTGCTTGCGAAAGTAGAGCTGTAATGACTTTTCCGTTTGCAGAAAGATGGCCGAAATACAGTTGGAGACCCAATGCAAACCATTCACAAGATTTTTCTACATTAACTCTACGTTGGCACCCACATGTATCCTGTTTGTATGCATCGTCATCTTGATAATATTCTCCACATCAAAAGCAATCCCATCGCCACGACCAGTCGTTTGGGGAACGGAGGCAGCAATTACTTTCATCAGCATGATTTTCACTTTTGTTATTTGGTTTCTTGTGAATCGCAACAAACACAGATTTTTAGTACTGAAACATAGAGACAATTTATCCCTGAACGTAATGCTTGTTTTTCTTTGGATATTCGGGCTTGCTAATATTTTGAATTCTGGCATAAATATGGCCATCAATATTGACTGCTTACTCACGGGAGGACCACAACCATTTCCGTTCGAACAGATTATCAGTATTATATGCCATACTGCTGAGATATTGTTTTGCATCGGACAGTTGGGTTTTCTAAGTATATATGGAAAATATAGGTTCAAATTGTCATCTCTGATCAATCTTGGTACGTCCTTCATGGTCATAGCACACACTATTCGATGGTGTAGATCATTCTGCTATTCAATTTTTATGGAACACAAACTACCATCCCTGAATACGACAGATGACTGCTTTGATAATTCCAGCTTAAATGATATCCAAGGAGCGATTTATAAATACGCAGGACCAATCAAAACGGAATTTAGCCTGTTATCTGTTGTAGTCGTCGTTAGAATGTTTGCTATATTCGACAAAGATTCATGTAATGAAACAGAGGCATCGTCAACAAGGCAAACAAGCTCGTGCCATTCTGCAGAACATGAATATTCCTCCAGCACCTCATGGAAGAAATGTGATATGGAAAGACGTCCAATTTCTTTTTCCCTATCGATTGTGATTGGTATAATCTTATCTCTTCCATATACGATAGCAAATGTCTTACCCAGTTTAGATACTAGTACCTATCGGGTAATTAGTCTGACATATAACTCTGAAATGTTACTTCTTCTTTGTATTGCATATAGACAATTTAAGGTTCAGTTTCAAGATAACTGTAATAGACAGACTGAAACGATAACATATCATCCAGTCCTTATCTTCGTCACAGCAGGGGCCATCACCTACACCACATTTGGTTGTATAGCCGGAATAATGTTATCCTCCCAACCTATTGGTCGTACTCTTCTCGTTGATAAGATTATTGAGTCAATAGTTATACTTTTCCAAACCATTCTTATACTCCACGTCCAAACATTCTGTTTGAAAAAGGCGTACGTTCGAATGACCTCATCAAAAGTCCATCACACTTTCCTCTGCATTTTTGTCATGAATACTATCCACTGGACATTGAGCACGTTTGCTTTTGGACAATTATCAGATGCCAGGACAATTCAGAAAGAATTTTATGGAGAGAATTACTGGAGAGTAATAGTTAATATGATGTTTCCCATCATGATGTTTTACCGACTTATCACTGCAATAGAAATGTACGAACTTTACAAAAAGACCTCCATATACTTTCGACGTTTGATTTAGAAAGATTATAACTTGGTGTATCGATCCAATGTATGAGATTAAGATTGTAATCAATATATATATATATATATATATATATATATATATATATATATATATATATATATAGTTTGTAAATAAAGAATTCGGTATTTGATACAGTAAATACATCCAATAATAAAAGTCAAGAAACACAAAACTCGAATAACATTTCACTGTTAGCGCTTTCGGCTTTAATGCCTCTTCAGACAGTAATAAAAATAACTGTCTGAAGAGGCATTAAAGCCGAAAGCGCTAACAGTGAAATGTTATTCGAGTTTTGTGTTTCTTGACTTTTATTATTGGATATATATATATATATATATATATATATATATATAAGTGAATCATGTGTATATATAATCGTGATATGTTAGAAGGTTCTGTATACATGTATATTGATTTTGACTACAAAACAAATACCCTGGTTATCTGAGAGAGGGCTCACGGTACGTATGATCAGACATGAGAGGATACGTACTCCTCCCAAGCACTTGGACCCAACTCTGGTGTGTCCAGGGGTCAGTGTTGGCCAAACTCTCAATTTTGTATTCTTTATATAATTTATGAAAATTATCATTGTTATCTTCATCCTTTTTCAAATATCAATTTTAAGAAAATCCATCGGTCTGTTGTATTTTTTATTTTTATTTTTTTTTTTATCTTTTTTTTTTTTTTTATAGATTTTCTTGTCAAGTTCAATACGTTATTAATTTGAATTTCAATAAAATTTGAAGATGTAAGTTTTTTTCTATTGAATGCAAGAATGTGAATTGATTTAAGAGGAAATATTAGCATTTTAGCGATAGCCAAGCCTGTACAATACAATTACACATTTCAATAATGTTTTTCGAGTATTCACTGTCTTTATTTTGGTAAATTCAAATAAATGATATAAAACTCGCCCTCAAGATAACTCATACCTTGTAAAGACAATTCACTCCCCGCAGGTTAAAACGTCCCCGGGTAAAATGGCTTTGTCTATTTGTTTATTGCTATATTTGATGAAACAAAATACACAGCATTTGCTATTTTATGCGTAATATAATGATATAATTTTATTATTATTAATCATGTTACAAACATGCAAGGTGAAGATAACGAACAGTGATCAATCTCATAACTCCTACAGGCAATACAAAATAGATAGTTGGGCAAACACGGACCCCTGGACACACCAGAGGTGGGATCAGGTGCCTAGGAGGAGTAAGCATCCCCTGTTAACCGGTCACACCCGCCGTGAGCCCCATATCCTGATCAGGTAAACGGAGTTATCCGCAGTCAAAATCAGTGTGCCAAGAACGGCTTAACAATCGGTATGAAACACGTCAGACAAAATTTCAACAGTCTCGTTTAAAGTCAGCCTTTTGAAAATCCTATGGTTTTTAAAATGATATACTTCGTCAATACAACTTATCATTGGGTCAAATGCTGTCTGACGTGTTTCATACAGATTGTTAGACCGTTATTGGCAACACTAATTTTAACTACTGATAACTCCGTTTACCTGATCAAGATGTAGGACTCAAGGCGGATGTGACCGGTCGACAGGGGATGCTTACTCCTCCTAGGCACCTGATCCCACCTCTGGTGTGTCCAGGGGTTCGTGTTTGCCCGAATCGCTATTTTGTATTGCTTGTACTTATGGGATTGATCACTGTTTGTTAACTCCACCTTTCAGAAATGAAATCATACATTGTACGTCGTTCCACCCCATTCATATTTATCGGGATGAAGTTGAACGCTGATTTGTGAAAAGTCTCTATGGCCTGTGTTCGAATGCCAGGATTTCAAGTGACGCAATTGGTTGGTATCTTTGCATTATCTTGTGTGAGAGGTGTTTTATTGGTTCTTGTGTTATATATGGATGATTCACGTCAAAACCCATCGTCGGAAACCCACGTTCGGTGGTTCTATGATTACCGACCGTGGGTCACATAGCCAGTATTTTCGCTGGAAGGTGTGTCTCGCCTTCTACATGCGATTGGTCACTTTACCATTCCTTATTGCGATACTCAACCAATGAAAAAGCCCTTATTTCTAGTCCTCGGTAGCATGAAAGGTGAAGATAACGAACAGTGATCCATCTCATAACTCTTACAAGCAATACAAATTATATAGTTGGGCAAACACGGACCCCTGGACACACCAGAGGTGGGATCAGGTGCTTATTAGGAGTAAGCATCCCCTGTCGACCGGTCACACCCGCCGTGAGCCCTATATCCTGATCAAGTAAACGGAGCAATCCGCAGTCGAGATCAGTGTGCCAAAAACGGCTTAACAATCTGTATGAAACACGTCAGACAGCATTTGACCCAATGATAGGTTGTATTGACGAACTAGATCATTATAACGACCATAAAATTTGTGAAATGCTGACTTGAATCGAGACTGTTGAAACCCCTGTACCATCAACTTGTTTGTCAGTAGCTTGTCTCGATTTAAAAACTGACCATACACGGAACAAGCGTTTGTTTATCCAATCAGTTGAGAGATAAAAACACCATTATGCAGGTCATAGTGGAATATTTCTACATAGATATGGGAAGTAGACGATGGAGAAGTTAAAATCATCCCGTTTTTCATCAGTTTGAGTTGTTAGGTTGCCGTTCGTACATGTATCTTCATTCAATAAATTATCTAAGTAAGAAGCAGAAGTGGACGACTCCGCGGTGTCTTTTATTTCGAGTTCACAGGGATATATCAATTTGACATATAAAACTTCATTGTTATTTCGGACTTCAAACATTTCGGTTGACATTATTTGTCGAAATGCGCATCTGGTGCATCAAAATTGGTACCGTATAAGTTTTACAATATGAATGAAAGTTACTGTTAATAGATGAAACGTCGTCAATATATCTAAATGTCGAATTGAAGGCCACAGCAAGAGATTTTTTCTTCTGACGTAGAAGTTATTGAATCAATTCTGCTTCACAGGAATATAAGAACAGGTCAGCTTACAAAGGAACACTATTCGTGCCAATGGGGATTTCAACAGACTGTTGGAAGACCTGATCACGAAAGAGCACGAAGTTATTGTCAATGAGGACCTCCAGCATATTATTTGTTTCGACTTCACAGTACTCGTGCGTGGAATTAGAGTAGTGTTTAACAAAGTTATTGTTTGGATGACTGATCACTAGATATGAATATTTGCGTTTTCTATATTTGTTGAAGAAGCAGCTGTCTATGATGTCAAAAATCTAGTCTTTAATTCGTCGGGAGGAATGGTCGTGTAAAGTGTTGAAAAGTCATAGGTTTTGATGTTGTTGATTTGAGAAAGGTTTTGCAATTTCAAGTTTACTTAAAGTTCTTTAGAGATTTTTAGAATCCACATTTGATTAACATCACTTTTGGCATATGTAATCTCACAGTAAGTTTGAAGCTTCTCCTTCATAGCTGTTAACATTTTCGTGAGGAGCAAAGATGGGGGCTTGGTAGAACACTTACTGAATCCAGCAATGTATCTTTGTTTGTAAGGGTTTTATGTAGTTTAGGAATCCAGTATAGGAACGGTAACTCATATTCATTCGACCGATTGGCCGGGATATTAAATGTGTCTAAAACTAAAGCATAGTTTTGAAGAATTTCATCTTTTGAAAGGGCAGTTGGAATATGAGTACGATAGCCAAAATTGGAATTAATGCGAATTGCGTTTAAAATATAGTTGTAATAATGAGCCTTATAAAGACTATGTTGTTACAACTTTTGTCATCTGCAACCAAAGGATATTCCTAGACGTATAAAGCATGGCTCAAAGATGATAATATCTTTGTCTATTTTGATAAAGTGAGTTAGATTTTGATAAAGTGAGTTAATTTTTTAAGTACACTTTTTCTGCCAATGATTGTCTAAACATTTATATACCAGCTTTCAGAATATCTGCAACATTGTCATTCATATATCAGGCAATATAACAGAATATCTGCAACATTGTCATTCATATATCAGGCAATATAACAGAATATCTGCAACATTGTCATTCATATATCAGGCAATATAACAGAATATCTGCAACATTGTCATTCATATATCAGGCAATATAACAGAATATCTGCAACATTGTCATTCATATATCAGGCAATATAACAGAATATCTGCAACATTGTCATTCATATATCAGGCAATATAACAGAATATCTGCAACATTGTCATTCATATATCAGGCAATATAACAGAATATCTGCAACATTGTCATTCATATATCAGGCAATATAACAGAATATCTGAAACATTGTCATTCATATATCAGGCAATATAACAGAATATCTGCAACATTGTCATTCATATATCAGGCAATATAACAGAATATCTGAAACATTGTCATTCATATATCAGGCAATATAACAGAATATCAGGCAATATATGTATTTTTCTATATACAGTATCTATCACTTGGAATATTGGATCCGAGAGCAGTGCATCAAAATTATGTCTATTCATAAAGATTTTGATATCATGGGAATTATTTGAAGAAGTGTATTTTCTGATTCTTTTCCAAGCAAACATTAACAATTTAAGGTGAAACACAGCTTTTACACGTGTACCCTACTGAATCTAATTTAAGTTCCAAATTTTATACATACATCTAGCTAAACATACAATCCAAGAAAAAAAAAAGAATCATTCCTGTGTTAAAATATTTTTGTCAAACAAATATGTCTTGTTCTCTTTTTTAATTACAAGAGTGAGGACTTTCCAAATAATGAAATATCTCCAGATTTTCTATATCTCTACGGCTCGGTTGATAATGGTTTTCTCAAGGCGAAAATTTTCAATGTTACCCTCAACTACATGCAGTGTTTGTTTTATTACACTGAATGTTATATGAACGGCAAAAAAAAAAAAAAAAAAAAAAAAAAGAAGAAAACTTACGTCTGCTTACATTTGATCAATCAATACCATGCGATATTTTGTATATCAATGCTGGTATTTGCGTTTATTACAAACGCTCAAACGAGGTCGTCTAACAATCTACGGCGAACCGTATGCGCATAAATTTGACGCATGCGATAATTTTTTATAATATCACCCGTTGTCAAGTACTGTTACCTGTTGCTAGATACTATCACCCTGGAGAGCGTGCGTTCTCTTCTCAGAGGGTAACAATGTTTTTTTTCAAATGCTTCTCGATCAATCAGATTCGAGTATTTTATATGAAAGTATAATAAATATACATATTATATCGGTGAACGTGAATTTCTGTAAATGAAATAAAATTATTAGTGCATTGTCATAAATTGAGTTACTAAATTGTTGCAAACGTCTATGTTTACTAACATATCAAAATATGAAGCAGATGTGAAAGACTATATAAAACAATCAACTTGAAAATGTTTTAATGACATGTATTTTAAAAATTATTCCAATTACACAATTGCTGCATATCTATGCAAAGTGATTAGTTTCCACTGTTATTTCACGAAATATCTTCATTGTTCAACATTGTGCTCATTGACTAGAATAGATATTAACACATTCAACACTGTGCATGTTAACTAGTACATGTATAAACATTAACACGTTCAACACTGTGCACTTGACTAGTATATACATTAACATGTTCAACACTGTGCACATTAACTAGTATACACATTAACACGTTCAACACTGTGCACGTTGGCTTGTATATACATTAACACGTTCAACACTGTGCACGTTGGCTAGTATATACATTAACATGTTCAACACTGTGCACGTTGACTAGTATAAACTATAACACGTTCAACACTGTGCACGTTGACTAGTATACACATTAACACGTTCAACACTGTGCACGTTGGCTTGTATATACATTAACATGTTCAACACTGTGCACGTTGACTAGTATAAACATTAACACGTTCAACACTGTGCACGTTGGCTTGTATACACATTAACACGTTCAACACTGTGCACGTTGGCTTGTATACACATTAATACGTTCAACACTGTGCACGTTGACTAGTATAAACTTTAACACGTTCAACACTGCGCATTGAGTAGTATACACATTAACACGTTCAACACTGTGCACGTTGACTAGTATACACATTAACACGATCAACAATCTGCACGTTGGTTTGTATACACATTAACACGTTCAACACTGTGCACGTTGACTAGTATAAACATTAACACGTTCAACACCGTGCACGTTGACTAGTATACACATTAACACGTTCAACAATCTGCACGTTGGCTTGTATACACATTAACACGTTCAACACTGTGCACGTTGACTAGTATATACATTTACACGTTCAACAATCTGCACGTTGGCTTGTATAAACATTAACACGTTCAACACTGTGCACGTTGACTAGTATACACTTTAACACGTTCAACACTGCGCATTGAGTAGTATACACATTAACACGTTCAACACTGTGCACGTTGACTAGTATACACATTAACACGTTCAACACTGTGCACGTTGACTAGTATAAACTTTAACACGTTCAACACTGCACATTGAGTAGTATACACATTAACACGTTCAACACTGTGCACGTTGGCTTGTATACACATTAACACGTTCAACACTGTGCACGTTGACTAGTATACACATTAACACGTTCAACAATCTGCACGTTGGCTTGTATACACATTAACACGTTCAACACTGTGCACGTTGACTAGTATAAACTTTAACACGTTCAACACTGCGCATTGAGTAGTATACACATTAACACGTTCAACACTGTGCACGTTGACTAGTATACACATTAACACGTTCAATACTGTGCACTTGACTAGTATACACATTAACATGTTCAACACTGGGCACGTTGGCTTGTATACACATTAACACGTTCAACACTGTGCACGTTGACTAGTATACACATTAACATGTTCAACACTGGACACGTTGGCTTGTATACACATTAACAATTTCAACACTGTGTACGTTGACTAGTATACACATTAACACGTTCAATACTGTGCACTTGACTAGTATACACATTAACATGTTCAACACTGGGCACGTTGGCTTGTATACACATTAACACGTTCAACACTGTGCACGTTGACTAGTATACACATTAACATGTTCAACACTGTGCACGTTGGCTTGTATACACATTAACACGTTCAACACTGTGCACATTGAGTAGTGTACACTTTAACACGTTCAACACTGCACATTGAGTAGTATACACATTAACACGTTCAACACTGTGCACGTTGGCTTGTATAAACATTAACACGTTCAACACTGTGCACGTTGACTAGTATACACATTAACATGTTCAACACTGGGCACGTTGGCTTGTATACACATTAACACGTTCAACACTGTGCACATTGAGTAGTGTACACTTTAACACGTTCAACACTGCGCATTGAGTAGTATACACATTAACACGTTCAACACTGGGCACGTTGGCTTGTATACACATTAACACGTTCAATACTGTGCACTTGACTAGTATACACATTAACATGTTCAACACTGGGCACGTTGGCTTGTATACACATTAACACGTTCAACACTGTGCACGTTGACTAGTATACACATTAACATGTTCAACACTGGGCACGTTGGCTTGTATACACATTAACAATTTCAACACTGTGTACGTTGACTAGTATACACATTAACACGTTCAATACTGTGCACTTGACTAGTATACACATTAACATGTTCAACACTGGGCACGTTGGCTTGTATACACATTAACACGTTCAACACTGTGCACGTTGACTAGTATACACATTAACATGTTCAACACTGTGCACGTTGGCTTGTATACACATTAACACGTTCAACACTGTGCACATTGAGTAGTGTACACTTTAACACGTTCAACACTGCACATTGAGTAGTATACACATTAACACGTTCAACACTGTGCACGTTGGCTTGTATACACATTAACACGTTCAACACTGTGCACGTTGACTAGTATACACATTAACATGTTCAACACTGGGCACGTTGGCTTGTATACACATTAACACGTTCAACACTGTGCACATTGAGTAGTGTACACTTTAACACGTTCAACACTGCACATTGAGTAGTATACACATTAACACGTTCAACACTGGGCACGTTGGCTTGTATACACATTAACACGTTCAACACTGTGCACGTTGACTAGTATACACATTAACACGTTCAACACTGGGCATGTTGGATTGTATACACATTAACACGTTCAACACTGTGCACTTTGTTTAGTATAAACATTAACACGTTCAACACTGTCCACGTTGGCTTGTATACATATTGGTATACACTACAGTACAGTGGAGTCTATATTGCTCGTTGAGAATGGACGATGGTCTTTCTGTAAAGCTCATACATTTCAATGGACGTGATAAATCTATAGAACAAAACAATGGGAAACAATGTTTGTAGTATTACTCCCCAATACTTCTTGCCATACAATCCAACCTGAATGACCCCTAAATTGTCCGATTCGCCGAAAGAAAACGCACTCAAAATCCAATAGATAGTGTTCATGACAAAGATACAAAGAAATGTGTTATGAACGCTCGTTCCAGTCACATGGACGTATGCGTCTTTCAAACAAAATGTTTGAACGTGGAGTATAAGCATAGTTTGGAAAAGTATAACAACTGACTGACAAATATTGTCCACAAGAAGAATACGGCCAAGAAGTTGATATGAAGACATTATTCCGGCTATACAACCAAATGTTGTGTAAGCCATGGATCCCGCGGTGACGAAGATTAGAACAGGACGATGAGTTGTTTCCATAGCCTGCCTATTACGGGTCTCATGAAACCGAGTCGTAAATCTTATGTATGCAAAACAGAGAAGAAGTAAAACCTCCAAGTTATAAGTTATGCTGATTACCCTGGAGATGCTCGAAAATTCAAGCACGTTCGAGTTGTTTAAGAACTTTGTTATCATGAGTGGGATTGATAATAAGATACCACTCATAATCGAGACGAATACAGATGTTGAACATCGCTGCATAGGGCATGTCTCCCAAGAAGTGATAGACGACGGTTCAACTTGATGTGTAGAGGGTTGCCGTGTTTCTTTGCCTGAAACGTTGTTAAACATAACAAACATTCTAATGGCTACGACAACAGATAGCAAACAGAATTCTGTCATAATCTGTCCAATATATGGATGAAACTTTTCCCGTATGAAACTGATATGAGAAGTAAAAAAGCAGTCATTTGTTTTATTGTATGGTGATGTCATACTCTCCTTAATTATCGAGTCGAAGAAATCCCTACACCATCGAAGAAGGTGAGCTATAACCATGAATGATAAGCTGTAATTAATTAGAGTTGACGATTTGAACCTATATTTTCCATATATGCTTAGAAAACCCAACTGTCCGATGCAGAACAATATCTCAGTAGTATGGCATAGAATACTGATAATCTGCTCGAACGGAAATGGTTGTGGTCCTCCGTGAATTAAGCAGTCAATATTGATGGTCATATTTAAGCCAGAATTAAAAACGCTCGTAAGTCCGAATAACCAGAGAAAAACGAGCTTTATATTTAGTGACACGTTGCCTCTGTCTGCTTCTCCCAAATATCTGCGTTTGTTGCGATTTACAAGGAACAAAATAACAAAAGTGAAAATCATGCTGATGAAAGTAATTGCTGCCTCTGTTCCCCAAACGACTGGTCGTGGTGATGGGATTGCTTTTGATGTGGAGAATATTATCAAGATGACAATGCATACAAACAGGATGCATGTGGGTGCCAACGTAGAGTTAATGTAGGAAAATCTCGAGTATGGTTTGCATTGAATCTCCAAGTGAATATCGGCCATCTTTCTGCAAGTATTGAAAATAAAATGTCGTGTCATTGGCATGTTTTTAGATATTATCTCTACATCTCTCAGCTTTGTCTCTCGGTGACAATTTTCTTGGGGCTAGATCATGATAAAAGGAATGATTGTACCAACACCCCGGATGTTTATGCCGAGGGCGACTGACCCAAAGTACAGAAGATATATATAAATATCGAGGTTTTACGTTATCAGCCGAATTCAAAACTGAAATCAATTTCACTTGAAAGAAATAATATGTGTGTTTGAATAATTGTAAAAATGAGAAATCATTGCTTAAAATGAATTGCAGAGGAAATTGTCATAGGATTTTGATATATATAATCTTTTTCGTTACATATCGTTACATTTCGTTTAAATCGAGGCAAGCTTCTGACAAACAAGTTGATGGTACAGGGGTTTCAACAGTCTCTATTGAAGTCAGAATTTTGCAATTTCTATGGTCGTTATAACGATCTAGTTTGTCAATACAACCTATCATTGGGTCAAATGCTGTCTGACATGTTTCATACCGATTGTTAGGCCGTTCTTGGCACACTGATTTTGACTACGGATAACTCCGTTTACTTCATCAGAATGTAAGGCTTACGGCGGGTGTGACCGGTCGACAGAGAATGTTTACTCCTCCTAGGCACCTGATCCCACCTCTGGTGTGTCCAGGGGTCAGTTTTTGCCCAACTATATAATTTGTATTGCTTATAGGAGTTATGAGATGGGTCACTGTTCGTTATCTTCACCTTTCATATTTCAAAACTTTTCTATGGATTACTAATTCTAGAAATGCACGTTAGTCTAAATTACTAGAAGAAAACGAAATATTTAAATCTACCATTAGTAGTAATAAGATGTGACGTCGTAATATACCATTCGGATAAAAGTAGATTACCGGCTTCTACTGTGTGATTTGTTATAAGTTAAATCCTGGTAGTTTACCGGCTTTTACAGTGTGATTTGTTATAAGTTAAATCCTGGTAGTTTACCGGCTTTTACAGTGTGATTTGTTATAAGTTAAATCCTGGTATTCTCTATATAATATGACCCAGAGAAAGCAATACAAATCAGTGATAAAGTCATTCATATCACGGAGTATCCAATGTATTATAGCCAGTAACATGAGAATCACATGAGAATCACAAACAGCGAACCTCGTATTACATTATTTCTTACTGTACATGTATTTTACGTTCTAGAAGTGATCCTATTCGCCTAAATTGTCAGAAGCCGACGAGATATTTACGTCATCCATTGCTATATACGCACAAATGTCTTCGCAAATTAGTGTGGTTTTCTTGTTCAATAAAACCCCGGACACTCTATATATATAGTCTCCAAAAAATTATGATCTGTAATAAACTCATTCAGATTTCAAAATGACAAACATAATATGCACTACAGCAAAAGAATATAAAAATAATATCACAGACACATACTTATACATGCAAACACGCCCACTAGTTGATTTACACAACTTGAAAACCCAACTTACATAAGGACGCTCTATATATACTGGTAAGAAATTATCTTTGGATAAGCATAACAAAATACCCATTACAATAATATGTAAAGAAGGCACCCACAGTACAGCAAAACCTGTCTAATACGACATGCACTGGGAGACAAAACGTTTATCAGAAAACGCCGTGTGTCGGGATGGACACTGTTAAAGCACCAAAAATGTGAAGTTGAGAATGAAAGTAAGGATCAGAATACCAAGTAAAACGAATTGCACAGGTGTCAGATTAAGTAGCTTTCATTGTATTTTCATCTTATGTTGTTAATGTATAATTTCTTGAAAACACCAGTATCAAGTATGAAAAGCTTGTGAACTTATAAATCAGAAAATTTGATGACAAGAGGAACATTTTAAGACTAAAGAAAGCACTAGAAGAGCAAACTGTTCTAACCTTTAAAATCATATCATAGTACTATTTAAAAGGGCATATCACAGAAAAGTCCATCGTTCTATTGTAAGGAATCAGTTATAACCTTTGTACTGACAAAATCTATAAAACAAAGAATAAGAATTACCTTCCTTTGATTGTATCAATGTTTAGTAGATCAACAAATTACAAGTTGCTCTTGGTCAGTACGTATTGGTACTCTTCTGTGTACTGAAAATAAAAGTGTCTGAAAATAAACACAAACATGACCACGGCAGGAAATATGGAGACAGACTAAACACTTGATAAAGTTATTTTTTCCCATGTCCATTGTGTCATACGATGACAATCACCATGAACTGTACAAAACTATAATTCATGAATGTCTATTATGTTTTACATACAAGAGTGCCGGAAAAGACGGTTGTTGTATGTAAAACCTAGATAGTTTGAGTATAATGCAATTGTCTCACATCTGGGTTTTTTTTAAAAAGTTCTTATTGCGAAAAAACCCTCATTAGTCAAACACTTCCGTTATTCACGAGGACATACAGGATAGTAATACCGGAAGAATGTTTAAGGAAAACGTACACTCATGGACAAGTGCACTTCAGCATGTATATTTTTATAGTGACTTTATGACGCATGTAAAATCACAAGACAGATTGAAGAGCTCCATTTTAGTGTGAATAATGCAGACCTATATCTATTTAGATTGGAAGGATATTTCTTGATAGTTTCATTTTGTGTCTGAACGCAAACGTCCAGCATTTTATACCACTTGTCCACCCCATCAAAATACATTGCAGGCGATGACATAATTAAGAACTTTTAAATGTCAAATATACTACTCAAAATTTGATAAGGATCATAGATATTTTTCTGTTTAAAAAATTAATAACTGCATAACTGGCAATATTGTGTCCAAGTGAAATCAAACACGTCTTCAACAAATTTGCACGTGCATTTCATGCCACGGGAAATGCGTTTCTCATCACAGTTTATGCTTTTGCTACCATTGCACGATTTTCACTCAGACATCGGTGTCTGATTCTTTCTAAAATTTCAAACTCACTTGAGTGTTTACACTACGTTTATCAACACACTGCCCCTCAACGTGTAAGGCGTCGCCTGACGACAGAACAACTGGGCAGATGTATTGGAATGCTTGACGCTGGCTATTCACAACGTGACGTTGCAAATGCACTAAACGTCAGTCAGAGCGTTGTAAACAGGGCCTGGAACCGACAGCAAAGTTTTGGTACAGCAGCACACCGACATGGGGGTGGTCGTCAGAGGTCGACAACCCAACGCCAAGACCATTTTGTGGCTCTTCAGACACGACGCCATCCCTTCTGGACAGCAACCAGCCTACTTAACGACCTCCTGAACGCCTCGGGGGTGAATGTGTCCACTCAGACGATACGGAATCGGCTTCACAATGCAGGTCTCTACTCAAGAAGGGCTTGTGTTCGAGTCCCTCTGACTGTTCGACTACGGCGGGAGCGATTGGACTTGGCTGAAGATCATGTCACTTGGACACAGAACGATTGGGTTCAAGTTCTGTTCACCGATGAGTCCAGGTATTGTTTGGACTTTACAGACAGGAGGCACTGAGTGTGGCGACGACAACGTGAACGTTTCCATGATGCCAACATCAGTGAACATGACCATTATGGTCTGGGTTAGGGTTAGGGTTTAGGGTTAGGGTTAGGGTTAGAGTTAGGGTTAGGGTTTATCGTAACGTTTGAAAAGTATATGATAATATGGTTCATATTAACTTTCATTGTTTTGAAGGACATAGAGTTATGTTGTGAAACTTTTGGTGTGAATGTTTTGTGCACTCTGCAATGTTCATGTATTGATAGGAATGTTTCCCTCTAGCTACTTATGTGTAATATTTTTTAGCTTCTAGGAACATAAAGTTTTCACTTTCTAGTCTGAAGAAATTTTTTTTTGTACATTATGTACTGGTTTTCTAGAGTACAAGTGTATATTAATTACTGTAAACAATGTTACTTACTGAGGTTGTTAGAGTATTTGTTTACTAGGTTAACATTTATCAAGTGTTAGGTAGGTAATTTGTCTTTGCTATGAAATACTTATTTTTGTTTTTGTATATTTGCAGCAAATCACCACCACCACACGCACACATATACATGTATGCGTACACATGAATGTTGTATGTTTGGGTGCTTACTAGAATTTAATAGAATTGTGCATTTACAATGAAGTTGACTTTGAACTGGGGGTATCTGTACAAACAGTCACAGGTGGAGTCGAGAACAGTCACAGGTGATCTAGAGAAGAGATACAGGTGAACTATAGAATAGTCAAAGGTGAACTAAAACAGATAGAGGTGAAGTAAATAACAGAACAGATACAGGTCAACTAAAGATCAATGCTGTCTGACGTGTTTCATGCCGATTGTTAAGCCGTTCTTGGCACACTGATTTTGACTGCGGATAACTCTGTTTACCTGATCAAGATATAGGGCTCACGGCGGGTGTTACCGGTCAACAGGGGATTCTTACTCCTCCTAGGCACCTTATCCCACCTTTGGTGTGTCCAGGGGTCCGTGTTTTCTTAACTATCTATTTGTATTGCGTATGGGAGTTACGGAATTGATCACTGTTCGTTATCTTCACCTTGCATCAATCACATGTGAACTAGAGAGCAGATAGAGGTGAACTAGAGAACAGTCAGGGGCGAACTAGGGGACAACCACATATGAACTAGAGAACAGTTACAGGTGACCTAGAAAACAGTCACTGGTGAAGTGGAGAAAAGTCACTGGTAAACTAGAGAACAGATACAGCTGAAATAGAGAACAGATACAGGTAAACTAAAGAAGAGGCACAGGTGAAATGGAGAAAAGTGTCATGTAAACTAAAAAACAGCCACAGGTGAAGTAGAGAACAGATACAGGTGAACTAAAAAACAGTCACAGGAGAACTAGAGAACAGATAGATGTGAACTAGAGGACATCCACATATGAACTAGAGAACAGTTACAGGTGACGTCCAAAACAGTCACAAGTGAAGTAGAGAACAATCACGGGTGAATTAGAGAACATATACAGGTGCACTAAAGATCAGTCACATGTGAACTAGACAGCGGATACAGGTGAACAAGAGAACAGTCATGGGTGAAATAGGGAACAGTTACATGTGAACTAGAAAACAGTCACATGTGACGTATGGAACAGTCATTGGTGAAGTGGAGAAAAGTCTCATGTGAACTAGGGAACAGCCATGGTTGAATCAGAGAACAGATACAGGTGATTAAAAAAACGGTCACACGAGAACTAGAGAACAGATAGAGGTGAACTAGAGAACATTCACATGTGAACTAGAGAACACATACAGGTGAACTAGAGAACAGTCACAGTCGAAGTAGAGAACAGTCACCGGTGAACTAGAGAACAAAGACATGTAAACTAAATAGCATATACAGGTGAACTAAATAAAAGATACAGGTGAAGTAGAGAGCAGTCAATGGTGAACTAGGGAACAGTCACATGTGAACTAGAGAGAAGATACAGGTGAACTAGTGAACAGTCACAGAAGATCTAGAGAACAGTCACAGGTGAAGTAGGGAACAAATACAGTGAAGTAGAGAACAGTTACAAGTTAACTAGAAAACAGTCATAGGTTAACTAGAGAACAGTCATAGGTGAAATAGAGAACAGTCACAGGTGATCTAGAGAGCAGATATAGGTGAACTAGAAAACAGTCACCGGTGATCTAGAGAACAGTCACAGGTGAAGTAGAGAACAGTTACAGGTGAAGTAGAGAACAGTTACAGGTGAAGTAGAGAGTAGTCAATGGTGAACTAGAGAAAGTCGCATGTGAACTAGAGAACAGTCACATGTGAACTAGAGAACAGTCACATGTGAACTAGAGAACAGTCACAGGCGATCTAGAGAACAGTCACATATGATCTAGAGAACAGTCACAGGTGAAGTAGAGAATGGTCACAGGTGATCTAGAGAACAGTCACAGGGGAACTAGAGAACAGATAGAGATACAGGTGAAAAAGAAAAGAACATATACAGGTGAAGTAGAGAACAGTTACAAGTGAACTAGAAAATAATCACAGGTGAAGTAGAGAACACTCATAGGTGAACTAGAGAACAGATACCGGTGAACTAGAGAACTGTCAGAGGTGAGCTAGAGAACTGTCACAAGTGATCTAGAGAGCAGTCACAGATGAACTAGAGAACAGTCACGGGTGAACTAGAGAAGAGTCGCAGATGAGCTAGAGAACAGTCACATGTGAACTAGAGAACAGTTACAGGTGATCTAGAGAGCAGTCACAGATGAAGTAGAGAACATTCACAGGTGAGCTGGAGAACAGTCAGTGGTGAAGAAGAACTTGAACAGACGTTATATTTTAGCAGGCATGTAGGAACAGCCCCTCCCCCTCGTTTTGACTATGTTCTTTTCAATTTGTTTATTGCAAAGTCCGTATTGTTTACATTCTTTAGTTTATAGAAATAGTAAAAGGCAGTTGAAATGTAAATTTCAAGTGATAAAATCAATTCATAAATTGAAGGATCAGTACATATATTATAGGATCAACCTTTTCGACAAAAGTCCCCAAATCCTTATTCCTAATTATTTGTTTGCTTGTTACCAATTTTCAGGTAAATGTGAAGTAACATAATTGCTGCCCCCGTTCAGTTACTGTTACTGTACCAGTTTGTCTGTCATTATAACGACTCAAGATAACATGTAATATGATACTTAATATTTACTATTAGATTGAAAGATGTTAAAATGCAAGTATCGATAATTGAGTTTGATTTATTCGAAGAAAAAAAAACAATGGTAGATCGGGGTCATCATCAGAGAAGTAAACCCAATTCCTCATCTAAAACGTCAGATACAATGTAGGCATATTGGGATATACTCATTCTAACTCGTTCATAAAATATTTGTTAATGAAATCCACTATGTTTTATCAATCCTTCCGATTGTTTTTCAGTTGCAAGCCCACGGATTGATCCGGATCTGTTGGCATTATGATCAAACTCTGTCTCCATCTTTTTGAAAGAAAAAAACCTGATGCTACATGTATGTTTTCTATTTAACTATCTTTTATCACAACGAATAGAATATTTTTATTATATAGCAATAGGCACATTCTAAATTGATATGAACAGCGATTTGGTCTTTTTTAAAATGTGATATTCACATTCGTTAGTATTATTGGAGGGTTCACAGTCGTCTTTATCAACTGGAGCGTCCATATTTTCCTAAATTTTGGGTCCTTTCGAAATGAATATATATCTCATCCCGGACCCAAAGTTTTAGTGCAATCAAAAAAAGCACACTGCCTTGCACCATTTTTGCAGATAAAGTCGTGTGCACTTTTCCTTTGTATCCGTACGCGCTTTTCCTTGTATCCAGGCTCATGGGATTTGGGTAAGAATATGTCCCCAGTACCCCTTCCTTATCGTAAGAGGCGACTAAATGGGGCGATCCTTCGGACGAGATTGCAAAGACTGAAACCCCCTGTCACAGCAGGTGAGACACGATAGAGATCCCTCCCTACTCTACAAACGTAACCGTTGACTCTAGGCTTAAATTTTATCGTCCTTCATCGGCATCTGCATACGAGTGAAAAATTCTGTTAAACAACATAAAACCAACCAACCGTCGAATTGATGTCGTACATGTATCTCTCTCTGAGATCGAATTTGATTAAGCGAAACGAGTTACACGTAAATAAAACGTCTAATTATCGATGCTAACATGAACTTGTGTTACTCGTGTATGTTCCCCATTTCAGCAAGAGCGATAAGTATTCCAATATGGCTATGTGTGGGGAAGAGGCGTAGCGTGAAAATTGTTTTTGTTATTTGTATATATCAGAATCGATTAACAATAATAATTTTCATTCATATGTCAATTCGATATATTCCAGTGAACTCGAAATAAAGGACACCACAGAGTCGTCTACTTCTACTTCATACTTATTTTTATTGAAAGTAGATATCAACAGCAAACTAACAACTCAACTTTATGACAAACGGGATGATTTCAATTTCTCCATCGTCAACTTCCCATATTTATGAAGCAATATTCCATTACCATCTGCAAATGGTGTTCATACCTCTCAACTGATTCGACACACAAGACCTTTTTCTGCTTATGGTCAATTTTTTGATCGAAGCAGTCTACTGACAAACAAGTTGATGGTGCAGATGTTCCAACAGTTTCGTTTAAAGTCAGCATTTCGTAAATTCTATGATAGTTATAACGATCTAGTTTGACAATACAACCCATCATTGGGTCAAATGCTGTCTGACGTGTTTCACACCGATTGTTAGACTGTTCTTGGCACACTGATTTTGACTACGGATAACTCCATTTACCTGATCAAGATATAGGGCTCACGGCGGGTGTGACCGGTCGACAGGGGAAACGTACTCCCCCTAGGCACCTGATCTTACCTCAGATATATTCATGGGTTCGTGTTTGCCCAACTCTCTATTTTGTATTGCTTATAGGAGTTGTGAGATTGATCACTGTTCGTTATCTTCACCTTTGATAGTAGAAAATTTGATTGTGATACATGTAACCATTTATGAAATACAAATGTATCTTCATTTTTGTTTTAAAATGTACTGTTTATTAATTGGGAAAGTTTAATAAGCATTTCCGAATACACACACAATCAAAATGCTGCATTTACCAAGTATCATAATACAGCTATACCGATTTCTTTCTAGTTGTCTTTTAAAGACTAGACTTTTTAACATCATAGACAGCGGCCTCTCTGAAGTTGATATGTTAAAATGATACTGGAGTATTTCATTGACAATATCTTCGTTGCCTTTAATGATAAGGTCTTCCAACAGTTTGTAGGAATTCCCTTTGGCACGAATTCTGCTTCTTTATTCGCTGATTTGGTTTTGTTATTCTTACGAGGCAGACTTTATTCAAAAGCTTCTACATGAGAAGACAAACTATCTTGCTGTGGCCTTCAACTCGACACCTAGATATATCGACGACGTTCTAGCTATCAAAGATAATCATTTTCATTGATATTTCGATTCGATATATTTCTTTGAATTCGAAACAAAAGATACTACATAGTCTTCCACATCTGCTTCCTACTTGGATATTTTCTTGGGAATGAACATTAACGGCAAAACTAACATCTCAAACTTTATGACAAACGAGACAATTTCAGCTTCTCCATCGTCAACTGTCTTCCCATATCTATGTACCAATATTCCATTATTATACCTCAGTATGATAATTCTATGCAACGCGTAATCTGATTGGTCCAGACAGTCACGTGCCAGGAATGATAAAACTTCATATCTCCCTCTCAAACATCATATTTCTCTATCATATTTCCCCCCTTGGGCAGCCTCGTGTATTTTCCATAAATTCAACGTCGAAGTAGACGAAGCGCATTGTAACGTCACAATAAGTTCGAATCATTCTACCGGTACTTTCATAGTTTGTAAGGCACAAACTATGCAGGTATCTGATACACAGTTAAATCGCTCGATTTTGGATGATACAAAAACAAGCAAGTAAATCAGCATTCAAGAAGAATGGAAATACAAAAACTGGCTATCATATCCCTGTTTTTCGTTGTTTGTACCTTCCAATACGTTGACGAAGCGGTATTACCGATAGGACGATCTCAACTACATAGGATGTATAGATGAGCGGGCTCCAATTTCCAATGCATTTTTTGTAGTCTTGCTTTGTTTCGGTATAATAAACAATTTATTGCATGAATGTTCGGAGATATGAAGGTGTATTCACTCAAGAAAAATCATATTCCCCTCGGGCGTTACCTTCGGGGAATGTGATGATGTTTGGGTGAATAAATCTTCATATCTCCCTCACTATCATGCAATAAATGTATATTATCACTTGCATATGGTGTTTATCACTCTCAATTATTTCGACACACATGATCTTGTTCTGCATATGAAAAGTTTTTAAATCGAGGCAGGCTAGTAATATACAAGCTGATGTTACAAGGGTTTCAATAGTCCCATTTATAGTCAGCATTTCGCAAAGTTCATGGTCGTTATAACGATTTAGTTTGACAATACAACCTTTCATTGGGTCAAATGCTGCCTGATGTGTTTCATACCGATTGTTAGACCGTTCTTGGTACATTGATTTCGACTACGGATAACTCCGTTTACCTGATCAAGATGGAGGGCTCATGATGGGTGTGACCCGTCGACAGGACATGCTTACTCCTCCTAGGCGCATGATCCCACACCTGGTATATCTAGGGATCCGTGCTTACCCAACTCTGTTTAAAGAGTTGTAAGATTGATACTGTTCGTTGTCCTCGCCTTTAATCATGGAGATATTTATATGTTTGACAAAATCACGAGTGGAACGTAAACAAAGAAATAAAAAATCACCCAGCTTTAACATGATGGAAATGTCTGCATAATCGTGCCCGCATTATCTAAAGAAAGTTTAACCATACTGTTGTTATCCATTACCGCCTGTCCGTCTTTCACACTTTCTTGATATTGGAACTCGTCTTACATTTTTGATTGATTTGAGTGGGTGATTTCATAATGTTCAACGTCCCTCTCGATAATTTTACACTTAAAGGACTTGTCCCGTAATTTTAAAACTTGCATAATTTTATGAAAAATATTCTTTATACTATAGTTGAAAAGGATACTAAATACAATAAACATTGTTGAGAGATATTGCGAGTTGAAATTCAAATACAGCAATATGCATATTTCGATCGGAGATTTACGCGCCATATTACTGTGACATCATATGCGACAATTGGAATGAGAAAGCACGTAGTAAGCCGGTGGCGATTTAGGTGATAATCCTATTATTTTATCTATAAAACCGCTTTAACAGCATTATCTGTGTATTTACTCATCAATTAATGGACTATGGGGTATTGTGCGGCATGAGGTTGCACCAATATTCAAAAGAAAGGGTGCCGATTTAATCATCTTAGTTCCTCAAAGGATGTAGCATATGTATGGCAGATATTAGACGGTTGTGTTCAGAACACTTTTCAAAACTTTTCAAAACTTCAGCTAGACCGATATCCTGAGAATTAGAAGGCGACTGGCTTTGCAGGGGCAAAGATTCAACTTAAAAGTGATGCATGCCAGGCCTAGATGTACATGTACCTCTTCGTTTGTTCAAAGTCCCGGAGTTACGGGGTAATTGTGGTTTTCTATTGATACTATTTACATGTTCTGGAATTTTTATTGTCATAGATAAAAATATTTTTCAATGTTACAATGTTTGTTTTCAAATTGCTCGTGTCAAGTTCAAACTGCGTGTTGATGATTCTCAATAAGAGCCGATTTTGTGAAAATGCCCAGCTTTCAATGCATGCCTGATGTTGTTTGTAATCTGAGCGACGAGAAAACACAGGAATCGGTAATTTTATCTGTAAGAATAGTTGTAATGGTCTACACCATACCACATATAACTAGTAATCCTAATTGTTCGAGAACAATTAGAGGTCTTTCCACCTTTTCTGGATTTGTTTCTTGACCTTCAATCTTGATCCATTCTTCAGTAGGTCAAATGAGGCCAAAAAACTTTCAAGTCAATGTAAACTTGGAAAACTTTCAGGGGCCATAACTATTTAAAGGGGTTGGTGAATCTTTTCGCACTGAATAGATTGAAGAGTCTACTAAATCAGTACAAAACATTAATGATTAAGGTTTGGTATCTCCAGGGTTAACGGTTTCGAAGGACTAGTGATAACAAGCTTTATTTGTAAGATGGGCAATAATTTTTAAAGGAGCCCGGCTTAAGGGCCAAGAAAGATGTTTTAATTGGTTTTAAAAGAACATACTAATGATGAAATGAAAAATGATGTATGTTGAAAGACAAAAGAGATATAAAAAGAACTAAATTCTCAATATTTGAAGTAACTTTGACATTTGACCTTTACCTAATATTCAGGGTCAAAGGTCAATGATCACATTGCAGTTGGTCCCATGTTTCTATGATTATCCGTTTAAAAGTTAACGATTAGCACAAACACATAAAAGGGCAATAACTCATATAAGGGGTCAGCGGATCCTTTCACACTGAATATGTTGAAGTTGTGCTTTGAGAAACCGAAGACATTGGTGAAGGTTTGGTGTCTCTATGGTCTATGGTTTCAAAGGGGTAGCGATAACAAGGTTAATAATGTAAGGGGCAATAACTTTTAAAGGGGTCAGTCTTAGGGTACAGGTATCAAATCTTTAAAATGGATTTAAAAGGACATACTAAAGATTCAATTATATGTAGTATATGTTGAAAGACAAAAGAGATCTACAAGAGCTAAATTTCTCATATTTTGAATGACCTTGACCTTTGACCTTGACATAAATTAAAAGGTCAAGGAATGGAGATTCTAATGCAGTTGGTCCCATGTTTCTAGGATAAATGGTTTTAATTTTTTTTAATTATTTGTAAAAATCAAAAACTTTCAGGGGCAATAGCTCATAAAAGGGGTCGAAGAATATTTTTGCAATGAATAGATTGAAGAGTCTCCTTGAATAGTTGAAGACATTGGTGAAGGTTTGGTGTCTCTACGGTCTATGGTTTCAGAGGAGTAGCGATAACAAGGTTAATACTGTCAAGGGCAATAACTTTTAAAGGGGTCAATCTTAGGGTACAGGAATTAAATCTTTAAAATAGATTTAAAAGGACATACTAAAGATGCAATGATATGTAGTATATGTTGAAAGACAAAAGAGATATAAAAAGAGCTAAATTTCTCATATTTTGAATGACCTTGACCTTTGACCTTGATATAAATCAAAAGGTCAATAGATGAAGATTCCAATGCAGTTGGTCCCATGTCTCTAGGATAAATGGTTTTAATTTTTTTCAATTATTCGTAAAAATCAAAAACTTTCAGGGGCAATAACTCATAAAAGGGGTCGAAGAATCTTTTCGCAATGAATAGGTTGAAGAGTCTCCTTCACTAGTCGAAGACATTGGTGAAGGTTTGGTATCTTTACGGTGTACGGTTTCGGAGGAGTAGCGATAACAAGGATAATACTCTAAGGGGAAATAACTTTTAAAGGGGTCAATCTTAAGATACAGGAATTAAATCTTTAAAATAGATTTAAAAGGACATACTAAACATGCAATGATATGTAGTATATGTTGAAAGACAAAAGAGATATCAAAAGAGCTAAATTTTTCATATTTTGAATGACCTTGACCTTTGACCTTGATATAAATCAAAAGGTCAAAGGATGAAGATTATAATGCAGTTGGTCCCATGTCTCTAGGATAAATGGTTTTAAATTTTTTCAATTATTTGTAAAAATCAAAAACTTTCAGGGGCAATAACTCATAAAAGGGGTCGAAGAATCATTACGCAATGAATAGATTGAAGAGTCTCCTTGGCTAGTCGAAGACATTAGTGAAGGTTTGGTATCTTTACGGTGTACGGTTTCGGAGGAGTAGCGATAACAAGCTTTTATTGCAAAAGGGGAAATAACTCCTTGAGGGGTCAAAGTTCATATACGCAGGGTGAACTGCCAAAATCTTTTAAGGAGTACATTCTTATGGACTATAAATCTTTTCGATAACTCTTGAAACTCAAAATCACGGGGAGGAAAAATAATAATAATAATAATAACTAGTGATCCTAATTGTTCGAGAACAATTAGAGGTCTTTCCACCTTTTCTGGATTTGTTTCTTGACCTTCAATCTTGATCCATTCTTCAGAAGGTCAAATGAGGCCAAAAAAATTTCAAGTCAATGTAAACTTGGAAAACTTTCAGGGGCCATAACTATTTAAAGGGGTTGGTGAATCTTTTCGCACTGAATAGATTGAAGAGTCTACTAAATCAGTACAAAACATTAATGATTAAGGTTTGGTATCTCCAGGGTTAACGGTTTCAAAGGACTAGTGATAACAAGCTTTATTTGTAAGATGGGCAATAATTTTTAAAGGAGCCCGGCTTAAGGGCCAAGAAAGAAGTTTTAATTGGTTTTAAAAGAACATACTAATGATGCAATGAAAAATGATGTATGTTGAAAGACAAAAGAGATATAAAAAGAGCTAAATTCTCAATATTTGAAGTAACTTTGACCTTTGACCTTTACCTAATATTCAGGGTCAAAGGTCAATGATCACATTGCAGTTGGTCCCATGTTTCTATGATTATATGTTTAAAAGTTAACAATTAGCACAAACACATAAAAGGGCAATAACTCATATAAGGGAGTCAGCGGATCCTTTCACACTGAATATGTTGAAGTTGTGCTTTGAGAAACTGAAGACATTGGTGAAGGTTTGGTGTCTCTATGGTCTATGGTTTCAAAGGGGTAGCGATAACAAGGTTAATAATGTAAGGGGCAATAACTTTTAAAGGGGTCAATCTTAGGGTACAGGTATCAAATCTTTAAAATGGATTTAAAAGGACATACTAAAGATTCAATTATATGTAGTATATGTTGAAAGACAAAAGAGATCTAAAAAGAGCTAAATTTCTCATATTTTGAATGACCTTGACCTTTGACCTTGACATAAATTAAAAGGTCAAAGAATGAAGATTATAATGCAGTTAGTCCCATGTCTCTAGGATAAATGGTTTTATTTTTTTTTCAATTATTTGTAAAAATCAAAAACTTTCAGGGGCAATAACTCATAAAAGGGGTCGAAGAATCTTTTTGCAATGAATAGATTGAAGAGTCTCCTTGACTAGTCGAAGACATTGGTGAAGGTTTGGTGTTTCTACGGTCTATGGTTTCAGAGGAGTAGCGATAACAAGGGTAATACTGTCAAGGGCAATAACTTTTACAGGGGTCAATCTTAGGGTACAGGAATTAAATCTTTCAAATAGATTTAAAACGACATACTAAAGATGCAATGATATGTAGTATATGTTGAAAGACAAAAGAGATATAAAAAGAGCTAAATTTCTCATATTTTGAATGACCTTGACCTTTCACCTTGACATAAATTAAAAGGTCCAAGGATGAAGATTCTAATGCAGTTGGTCCCATGTCTCTATGATAAATGGTTTTAATTTTTTTCAATTATTTGTAAAAATGAAAAACTTTCAGGGGCAATAACTCCTAAAGGGGTCGAAGAATATTATCGCAATGAATAGATTGAAGAGTCTCCTTGAATAGTTGAAGACATTGGTGAAGGTTTGGTGTCTCTACAGTTTATGGTTTCAGAGGAGTAGCGATAACAAGGTTAATACTGTAAAGGGCAATAACTTTTAAAGGGGTCAATCTTAGGGTACAGGAATTAAATCTTTAAAATAGATTTAAAAGGACATACTAAAGATGCAATGATATGTAGTATATGTTGAAAGACAAAAAAGATATAAAAAGAGCTAAATTTCTCATATTTTGAATGACCTTGACCTTTGACCTTGACATAAATTAAAAGGTCAAAGGATGAAGATTCTAATGCAGTTGGTCCCATGTCTCTAGGATAAATGGTTTTAATTTTTTTCAATTATTTGTAAAAATGAAAACCTTTCAGGGGCAATAACTCATAAAAGGGGTCGAAGAATCTTTTTGCAATGAATAGATTGAAGAGTCTCCTTCACTAGTCGAAGACATTGGTGACGGCTTGGTATCTTTACGGTGTACGGTTTCGGAGGAGTAGCGATAAGAAGGTTAATACTCTAAGGGGCAATAACTTTTAAAGGGGTCAGTCTTAAGGTACAGGAATTAAATCTTTAAAATAGATTTAAAAGGACATACTAAAGATGCAATGATATGTAGTATATGTTGAAAGACAAAAGAGATATAAAAAGAGCTAAATTTCTCATATTTTGAATGACCTTGACCTTTGACCTTGATATAAATCAAAAGGTCAAAGGATGAAGATTTTATTGCAGTTAGTCCCATGTCTCTAGGATAAATGGTTTTAAATTTTTTCAATTATTTGTAAAATTCAAAAACTTTCAGGGGCAATAACTCATAAAAGGGGTTGAAGAATCATTTAGCAATGAATAGATTGAAGAGTCTCCTTCACTAGTCGAAGACATTGGTGAAGGTTTAGTATCTTTACGGTGTACGATTTCGGAGGAGTAGCGATAACAAGCTTTTATTGCAAAAGGGGCAATAACTCCTTGAGGGGTCAAAGTTCATATACGCAGGGTGAACTGCCAAAATCTTTTAAGGAGTACATTCTTATGGTCTATAAATCTTTTCGATAAATCTTGAAACTCAAAATCACGGGGAGGAAAAATAATAATAATAATAATAATAACTAGTAATCCTAATTGTTCGAGAACAATTAGAGGTCTTTCCACCTTTTCTGGATTTGTTTCTTGACGTTCAATCTTGATCCATTCTTCGGTAGGTCAAATGAGGCCAAAAAACTTTCAAGTCAATGTAAACTTGGAAAACTGTCAGGGGCCATAACTATTTAAAGGGGTTGGTGAATCTTTTCGCACTGAATAGATTGAAGAGTCTACTAAATCAGTACAAAACATTAATGATTAAGGTTTGGTATCTCCAGGGTTAACGGTTTTGAAGAACTAGTGATAACAAGCTTTATTTGTAAGATGGGCAATAATTTTTAAAGGAGCCCGGCTTAAGGGCCAAGAAAGAAGTTTTAATTGGTTTTAAAAGAACATACTAATGATGCAATGAAAAATGATGTATGTTGAAAAACAAAAGAGATATAAAAAGAGCTAAATTCTAAATATTTCAAGTAACCTTGACCTTTGACCTTTACCTAATATTCAGGGTCAAAGGTCAATGATCACATTGCAGTTGGTCCCATGTTTCTATGATTATCCGTTTAAAAGTTAACGATTTGCACAAACACATAAAAGGGCAATAACTCATATACTGAATATGTTGAAGTTGTGCTTTGAGAAACCGAAGACATTGGTGAAGGTTTGGTGTCTCTATGGTCTATGGTTTCAAAGGGGTACCAATAACAAGGTTAATACTGTAAGGGGCAATAACTTTTAAAGGGGTCAGTCTTGGGGTACAGGTATTAAATCTTTAAAATGGATTTAAAAGGACATACTAAAGATTCAATTATATGTAGTATATATATAAGACAAAAGCGTTATAAAAAGAGCTAAATTTCTCATATTTTGAATGACCTTGACCTTTGACCTTGACATAAATTAAAAGGTCAAAGAATGAAGATTCTAATGCAGTTGGTCCCATGTCTCTAGGAAAAATGGTTTTAAATTTTTTTCAATTATTTGTAAAAATCAAAAACTTTCAGGGGCAATAACTCATAAAAGGGGTCGAAGAATCTTTTCACAATGAAGAGATTGAAGAGTCTCCTTGAATAGTTGAAGACATTGGTGAAGGTTTGGTGTCTCTACGGTCTATGGTTTCAGAGGAGTAGTGATAACAAGGTTAATACTGTAAGGGGCAATAACTTTTTAAAGGGGTCAATCTTAAGGTACAGGAATTAAATCTTTAAAATAGATTTAAAAGGACATACTAAAGATGCATTGATATGTAGTATATGTTGAAAGACAAAAGAGATATAAAAAGAGCTAAATTTCTCATATTTTGAATGACCTTGACCTTTGACCTTGACATAAATTAAAAGGTCAAAGGATGAAGATTATAATGCAGTTAGTCCCATGTCTTTAGGATAAATGGTTTTAAAAAATTTCAATTAATTGTAAAAATCAAAAACTTTCAGGGGCAATAACTCATAAAAGGGGTCGAAGAATCTTTTCGCAATGAATAGATTGAAGAGTCTCCTTGAATAGTTGAAGACATTGGTGAAGGTTTGGTGTCTCTACAGTCTATGGTTTCAGAGGAGTAGCGATAACAAGGTTAATACTGTAAGGGGCAATAACTTTTAAAGGGGTCAGTCTTAAGGTACAGGAATTAAATCTTTAAAATAGATTTAAAAGGACATACTAAAGATGCAATGATATTTAGTATATGTTGAAAGACAAAAGAGATATAAAAAGAACTAAATTTCTCATATTTTGAATGACCTTGACCTTTGACCTTGATATAAATCAAAAGGTCAAAGGATGAAGATTCTAATGCAGTTAGTCCCATGTCTCTAGGATAAATGGTTTTAAATTTTTTCAATCATTTGTAAAAATCAAAAACTTTCAGGGGCAATAACTCATAAAAGGGGTCGAAGAATCATTTCGCAATGCATAGGTTGAAGACTCTCCTTGACTAGTCGAAGACATTGGTGAAGGTTTGGTATCTTTACGGTGTTCGGTTTCGGAGGAGTAGCGATAACAAGCTTTTATTGCAAAAGGGGCAATAACTCCTTGAGGGGTCAAAGTTCATATACGCAGGGTGAACTGCCAAAATCTTTTAAGGAGTACATTCTTATGGACTATAAATCTTTTCGATAAATCTTGAAACTCAAAATCACGGGGAGGAAAAATAATAATAATAATAATAATAATAAACAGAAGAATATCAATAGGTCTTTCCACAGAAAGGTGGAAAGACCTAATAATAATAAACAGAAGAATATCAATAGGTCTTTCCACAGAAAGGTGGAAAGACCTAATAATAAACAGAAGAATATCAATAGGTCTTTCCACAGAAAGATGGAAAGACCTAATAAATACACAGGAAACGGTAATTTTGTTTGTAATAATGATTTACCTGGAATTTACCTGGCCTAGAGATCGGCTGTTGTGTATATCTATATGATATACACAGGAAACTTCTCAGGTTATCAAAAATTAGGTAATGGGACGTTTCGCACCAAAAGACGTTTCGTACTTGCACGATTCGCACTAGGACGGTTCGACCCTCTTTGGAGTGCGAAACGTCCCATGCATTTTCCAATTAGTTTGGTTATTATCTATATAACTACATATCTAAGAAGTTTTGTCTGATTACATTGATGTTAACATATACATGTATAGACAGGCATGATGCTAGTCCATGTATGCCGAATTTCCTCAATCAAATTAGATCTTGATTTTAATAAGTACTTGAGTGTGATTGAAGTTTCCTTTTCATATAAAGCATTCATATTTAATGATATAAAAGTCTGGTTGGACAGGGCAGCTTAAACATTTCATATATGATTTATAGTCACATGTTCAAGTAATTATGCTTAGTGTCTTGATTTGTGCAACAACAAAAAATAATTAAAATTTCTACCTACATGCATACCGCATTTCTATTTCCCGTAAACCTTCAAACTTGGGTCATATTTTTGTATTGTAGTCAACAGGTTTAGTCCATTTCTAAACCTGTGCTTTTTAAAACTTCTAATTAAACTGTTATATATCGTATATAAATAATTTCCTAAATATAATATTACCCGGTGTTTCCGGACACTTCCTGGTGTCCTGGGAGTTTGCGGTGTCGTGGGTGTAGTAGGTAAAATATCCGTGTTTCGAGAGAATGAGTAAATCCAAGTAGATTTGTGTACATGTACAACCAAATGAAGAATGATCAAGATACCCCTCAATATGGGCCGTCTGTAGGGTTTCTGTGGATGTAGTGTTTGTGTAACGTTGGTATCCCAATCAGAAGCTGACACGAAGTCTACACCCCCTCCTCTCTCTCTTTAGGGTTTCTGTGGACGTAATCTTTGTGTAATGATGGTATCCCAAACAGTAGCTGACACATAGCTAGTCTACCCCCCCCCCCCCCTTCTCTCTCCCTTACTCTCAATCATTGACTAAATGAGTAATTATTGTCATAAGATGCAACACTATTGCCATGCCATATTATTTCATCTATCTTTATCATTGCTACAGTTTTACACATTTCTCTCTCTCTCTCTCTCTTTATAAATATAAAAGCGTGATAAATTATAAATAGCTCTCTCTCTCTCTCTCTCTCTCTCTCTCTCTCTCTTTATAAATATAAAGCCATGATAAATTATAAATAGAAATATCTCAATAACTCTCTCTCTCCCTTTATAAATATAAAGCCGTGATAAATTATAAATAGAAATATCTCTTATACTTTTTTTTTTTTTTTTACTACTGTAACAGTTCTCAATGTTTGAATTCTGATTGTATAATTTATAATCCATGTGGTGTCCCAAGTCAATGCTATCAAAACTCAGGTATACTGGAGATTTCCTCGAGATCTAAAGACTGCCGGTGTAGCGGTGATCGCTGGGTTGACTAGATGGTATCCCTCAAAAGCAGGTGACCCACGAGTTACTTGCCCCTGATCATAGATAGAAAGATAAGTCGTACGTCGAATAATATTTCGTAAAGAAATGTGTTTACGATGAAGAAGGCAAAGAAAATTGTTGGGATTTTTTTACTAATTAAGATTACTAATTAAACCTTAATTAACTGAACTATTAAAAATGTAAGAAATAAATAAAGCAATGAACGCAATATGGAGAGAAATACGATTTGATAGAAAGTGTACAGAGTATTATTTAATTAACATAAGTAATCAAACCCTAATTCTCTCAGATGTTAAAAACAGTAAGAAATTTGATATAAAAAACTGTAAGGGGCGAGATCAAATGATTGATTTTGGATAAAAATCTAAATTCAAATAGTTAGGGGGAGGAGGGGGGGATGTTAAAACTTCTGTAAGTTTCCCTCATCCGACATCGATTACACATTAGTCGAAAAAGGAGAAAGACAAGTGACTGTTAAAACTACATGACGATATTACATTTTAATGAACATTTGATAGTTTTAATCTACACTTTCATTTGTGAATAAACAGAAGATAGGGTATACACAGTTATCTATACTCGTTTGTTCTTACTTGTTAATCGATTATAGTTTAAACACTCATCATATCTAGTTTAGGGGGTCGTTGTGGGGGCGGAGGGGGGGGGGGAACTGATGATAGCTTGCGGTGGTCAAAGTAACATATCTTTAGAAATTATTTTTGAAAGTACAGAAGGGTATTTTTGATCAAAAGTTAATCATAGAAATTATTTTAATTACCCCCCCCCCCCTCATTCAGTACACAAAATCAACTCAAAACTTTCATTCAACATTATAACTCACTAAAAAGACCATTCCTCAAAACCTGCTTTTGGATATCGAGTTAATTATTAAGACCAAACTAACTCAAGATCCAGGGCGATATAAACACCTACTTTTGAGGGATACCAGATAAGCTTTGCCACCCAGCGAGGCCTATGCCAGACCTGCGTTTCAGGGATACCAAGTTAATTATCAAAGCTCAACTAGCCCGGGTAACCGGTCGATCTAAACACCTACTTTTGAGGGATACCAGATAAGCTTTACCACCCAGCGAGCCCAATGCTAGACCTGCCTTTCAGGGATACCAAGTTACTTAATAAGGCTCAACTAGCCCAGGTTCCCGGGCGATCTAAACACCTACTTTTGAGGGATACCAGATAAGCTTTGCCACCCAGCGAGCCCTATGCTAGACCTGCCTTTCAGGGATACCAAGTTAATTATCAAAGCTCAACTAGCCCGGGTAACCGGTCGATCTAAACACCTACTTTTGAGGGATACCAGATAAGCTTTACCACCCAGCGAGCCCAATGCTAGACCTGCCTTTCAGGGATACCGAGTTAATTATCAAGGCTCAACTAGCCCGGGTAACTGGGCGATTTAAACACCTACTTTTGAGGGATACCAGATAAGCTTTACCACCCAGCGAGCCCTATGCCAGACCTGCCTTTCAGGGATACCGAGTTAATTATCAAGGCTCAACTAGCCCGGGTTCCCGGGCCCTAAAGTCACCTACTTATGAGGGATACCAGATAAGCTTTACCACCCAGCGAGCCCTATGCTAGACCTGCCCTTCAGGGATACCAAGTTAATTATCAAAGCTCAACTAGCCCGGGTAACCGGTCGATCTAAACACCTACTTTTGAGGGATACCAGATAAGCTTTACCACCCAGCGAGCCCAATGCTAGACCTGCCTTTCAGGGATACCGAGTTAATTATCAAGGCTCAACTAGCCCGGGTAACTGGGCGATTTAAACACCTACTTTTGAGGGATACCAGATAAGCTTTACCACCCAGCGAGCCCTATGCTAGACCTGCCTTTCAGGGATACCGAGTTAATTATCAAGGCTCAACTAGCCCGGGTTCCCGGGCCCTAAAGTCACCTACTTTTGAGGGATACCAGATAAGCTTTGCCACCCAGCGAGCCCTATGCTAGACCTGCCTTTCAGGGATACCGAGTTAATTATCAAGGCTCAACTAGCCCGAGTAACCGGTCGATCTAAACACCTACTTTTGAGGGATACCAGATAAGCTTTACCACCCAGCGTACCCAATGCTAGACCTGCCTTTCAGGGATACCGAGTTAATTATCAAGGCTCAACTAGCCCGGGTAACTGGGCGATTTAAACACCTACTTTTGAGGGATACCAGATAAGCTTTACCACCCAGCGAGCCCTATGCCAGACCTGCCTTTCAGGGATACCGAGTTAATTATCAAGGCTCAACTAGCCCGGGTAACTGGGCGATTTAAACACCTACTTTTGAGGGATACCAGATAAGCTTTACCACCCAGCGAGCCCTATGCTAGACCTGCCTTTCAGGGATACCAAGTTAATTATCAAAGCTCAACTAGCCCGGGTAACCGGTTGATCTAAACACCTACTTTTGAGGGATACCAGATAAGCTTTGCCACCCAGCGAGCCCAATGCTAGACCTGCCTTTCAGGGATATCGAGTTAATTATCAAGGCTCATCTAGCCCGGGTTCCCGGGCCCTAAAGTCACCTACTTTTGAGGGAGACCAGATAAGCTTTGGCACTCAGCGAGCCCTATATCAGACCTGCCTTTCAGGGATACCGGGTTAATTATCAAGGCTCAACCAGCCCGGGTTCCCGGGCGATCTAAACACCTACTTTTGAGGGATACCAGATAAGCTTTGCCACCCAGCGAGCCCTATGCTAGACCTGCCTTTCAGGGATACCGAGTTAATTATCAAGGCTCAACTAGCCCGGGTAACCGGTCGATCTAAACACCTACTTTTGAGGGATACCAGATAAGCTTTACCACCCAGCGTACCCAATGCTAGACCTGCCTTTCAGGGATACCGAGTTAATTATCAAGGCTCAACTAGCCCGGGTAACTGGGCGATTTAAACACCTACTTTTGAGGGATACCAGATAAGCTTTACCACCCAGCGAGCCCTATGCCAGACCTGCCTTTCAGGGATACCGAGTTAATTATCAAGGCTCAACTAGCCCGGGTAACTGGGCGATTTAAACACCTACTTTTGAGGGATGCCAGATAAGCTTTACCACCCAGCGAGCCCTATGCTAGACCTGCCTTTCAGGGATACCAAGTTAATTATCAAGGGTCAACTAGCCTGGGTGACTGGGCGATTGAAACACCTACTTTTGAGGGATAGCAGATAAGCTTTACCCTAACCCTAACCCTAACCCTAATTTTGATGTTCTTAAACCTAACCCTAATTGCCCGCCTAATTAAAAAAGTCCCGTGGATAGAGTAATTAAGGTGTGGGCACAGCGTGGGTGTTAGATCCTCCGAAAATCGCCAAGTTTTAACGTGCCCCAACCCCCGGGACGCTAGGTTTTTTTTGACAAAGTTATGGCAAAATCCCTAAAAAGGTGAAAAATGCCCTTAAACTCTGATTTCCCATAAAGGATCAGATAAAACTAATTAGGGGTTGAATAGGGGGTCCTAGAAATATGGCTGAAAGGGACCCAGGAACGAGGATGGTCTGAGGGGTATACCCAACTTACCCTATAATAATGTCTAAGTATAAAAGTACTTCATTTCTTTGGGTTAATAGTATGTTTTTCTTTATCCTTGGATTTTTACTGGGATTTTTACCCTGGTCCGAGGGGCAATGGTTGAAAACCTACCCTCCCAAAATTGCAGCCAGATCCCCCAACTTGGGGGGTGGGGATGGACTTTGAATTTTTTTGAATTTTATTTTTAAGCCAAGACTGACCCTAAAATCTCATATCGTTGGCCAGTTCGAGCCTTTTTTTCAACCCCCACCCCGGGTGCTAAGTCCTCCCCCCCCCTCAGAGATTTTTTCTGGGTGGGGTAATAAAGAGTGTACCCTGCCCTACGGATTTGGCAAGTTTCGCGCCTGAAATCAGCCTGGAAAGGGGATAGGATGATGTTTTACTAAGGTAGCCACTTGCCCTTAAAGTGCAGGGCTCGCTCTAAAAGGTTTTTTCAGGGTTGTGCCCCTTTAGAAAAGGGGGTTAAACCCCTTCTTTTGACCCCAAAGGACCCCCAACATTTCAGGTCGGCTCCTAAAAGGATATTACAGAAGAAGTCAAAGGCGACGGGTGACACTCCAGTTACTTCCCGGAGGCCTTGGGGAGTGGTCTTGGCCCCTAGCCCCTATTTTCAACCATGGGGCAATAGAGTGGGGCCAGGTCGTGTTTGGGTGCAAAGGGGTCTTCGGCAGCCCCAAAGACTTGGGCTCAGTGAAGAATCAAAGTCGCCGACTCGCCCCAAAAGGGTGGGGCTAGGGTGGGGGTCAGACGGACCCTTTGCCCTTGACCCAAGCCCCTGATTTTTGGGGCCCAAATTGCACAATCCTTTCTAGGTTGGCACTGTAAAGGTCAACAAGATCTCTCGAAGGATCTTGGAGATAGCGTCTTTCAAAAATGACCCATTTTCGCCATTTTGGCCATTGGGGGACTTCAGTCCTGACCCCATATCTCCGCTACCCTATACGACTCGAAACTGTTCTTTTGGGATCTCAGAGGGGAGGTTTGGGGTCCTATTTCACGTGAATGGCAATTTCCTAACACTAAGCCTTTTAGGACTTCCGGCCCTTCTAAAATTGAAAAAATCGACTTGGGCCCCACTTGACCCCTGATTTCAAGGGGCCAAATTTCCCCCATGGGAGTCGAGGGCGATCCCTTAAGAGGTTCCTCGCGAAAATTGAAACCCTCCAACCCCCTCGACCTTAGGGCAACGACTCTTAGAAAAAAGTTCGAAAATGGAAAACATTGGGTCCATTGGGGAGTTGTTGTCACCAGACCTTTTAAGGATTGACAATGCCTTTCTAGGATTGGGTAAAGCATAGATGGGGCTCAAAAGGGACCAAAACTCAGTCTCCTTGCACGCTCGGTTTCAGAGTTACGCCCCCTAAAAAATGACCCAAAATTCGAAGGTCACCATATGGGCCCTTCGACCTCAAGGGGCCAACAGACCCCATGAGGGGCGACTCCCATCCCTATTAAGGGTCCTCCAGTAATTTGAGCTCTCTAGCCCCATCAGTTACGGACCCTCGAAAAAATGATTTTGAGGTGATGACCGGGAAGGGACAAAATTCCGACTTTTCAAAGAAAAAGGGGCTCAATGGCCCCGGACCGGTTAGGGTCGCGTTCCCGAAGGGCCCTTCAGCTCATACTAGACCCGGAAGCCCCAACACTCCCCCAAAAAAGTTATTCAAAAAAGAAGATCAATCGTGCGAACAATGCTTGCATGGGGCAAATTGGTCCCATGGGGTCCGAGGGGCATCTCATGGAAGGTGCCTCGAACCGATTGGGGGCCCCTTGCCCCATCCGTTCCAGAGCACCAAACCTTAAAAGAAAAGGAGTACTCCCCATGGGATTCCCGATGACCGGAGGGGCCATGTCACCCCATGGGGATTTCGGATCGCCCCCTTCCGAGGGCCATTCTTTGGAATTGGGGACCCTTTGTCCCACTTCTGTCAGGTAGTCATTTTGGCCCTAAAACACTTAGACAATTTTCCAGGACCCAGTAGCCTTTTCTGCCCTCAAAGTAGCCAAATAGCCCTATAAAAATCACCCCTCTTTCCAGCAAGCACGGTGACCATACCTCGAGACCTAGGGACCCCATTTTCCGCACAGGAACTTCCAGAGAGGGGCTCTGTTGACCCCTAGAAGGGCAAATCCCAACAAGGGTCGAAAGTGGATTGGGGTCACCCCTTTTAGAAGGGTGTGGTCAGGATGGGTATTTAGCCTCCTAGCCCCAACACGGCCCCATGGGGCCACAGAGTGGGGCTGCAACATTTCTAGCACAGAAAGGGGTTTGGTCTGGCCCCATCCAGTAGGTCTCAGTCCTAACTACAAAAAATGTTGGCCACGTCCCTGATGGCCCCGAACCCTACTGGGGCTCTGGGACCCACAGGGATCGAGATCGCCCCCTTCCAAGGACCCTCTCCCAAATTGGGGTATCCTAGCCTCATCGACTCTGGACCTACAGGTCTTCCACTAGAGGGTGATCACTCTGGAAAATCCTGTCCCAGGGGGGCAAACTGGACCCATGGGGCATCAGGGGGCCCCATCAAAGGTCCTTGCCCCAATTTCAGTTCCGTAGCCTCTTCATGTCAGGTAACATTTTTGGCCCTTAGCCCCAAATGGAACCCAAGTGGGCACAGAGTTGGGCCCCACTAATCTTCCAAACAAATAGGGTTAGGTCTGACCCCATCATGAGGGCTCGACCAGTGGTTAAAAAATTCTAGCCCCACCCCTGGGGACTACTGACCCCAATGGACCCATTTGCCCCACAGGGGCCGAGAACGGACCCCTTTTAGGCCCCATCCCAAATTGGGGCCTGCTAGCCTCATCGACCCCAGTGCTACACGTCTACCAGTGAAGAGTGACCCATTTTTCAACTCCGGCCCCAAGGGGGCAAACTGGCCCCAGAACCCTCGAAGTTTGAGAGTGAGCCATTTTTTCAGATTGTGGATCTTCCGGTAGCCAAAACGGCCCTTAAAAAAACGTTAAAAATCCCCAACTTTCGATTGGTCATATCTCGGGACCGAAAGTACCTAGGGACCTCATTTTTTGACCCTGGATCCCTCGAAGGGCCTTTGGTTGATCCACGGAAGAACAGGTCCGTAAAGGGGCCGGCAATAGTTTTGGGTCACCCTCTTCAAAGGGTCATGCCGGGATAAGGTTTTTAGCCCTTTGCCCAAAATCGACCGCATGGGGCCATACAGTGGGGCCCAATAATATTAGACCCTTAAAAATATGGGGCTGACCCCATCAAGTGGGGCTCAGTCAGCAGTCTAAAAATTCTTAACCACCCTTTGGGGACCCCTGACCCCAAGGGGGCAAATTTGCCCTATAGGGGCATAGAACGGACCCCTCTTATGCCCAAGCCCCAATTGGGGTCCTCTAACCCCATCAACCCCCAGAGCTACAAGTCCTCGAGTAAAGGGTGTCACCCTGAAACACTTGAGCCCCAAGGGGCCAAATTAGCCCCATGGGGCTCCAAGCCACTCTCCTCGAAGGCCCTTGCCCAAATTTGGGTCCCCTAGCCTCATAACTTGCAAAAAGGGTCGAAATTGGAGGGTTCATATCTCGGTACAGGAAGTACCTAGAGACCCCATTTTTTGGCCCTGGACCCCTCGAAGGGTTTTCCGTCGACATCCTAAAGAACAGGTCCTTAGAGGGGCCGGCAAAAGTTTGGAGTCACCCTCTTAAAAGGGCCATGCCAGGGTAGGGTTTTTAGCCCTTTGCCCCAAATCGACCTCATGGGGCCATACAGTGGGGCCCCATAATATTAGCCCCTCAAAAAATTGGGGGCTGACCCCATCAAGTGGGGCTCAGTCGGCAGTCTAAAAGCGTCGCTTATACCTCTGTCAACGTTTGGAATCACGTGATAATATAATCACATGATATAAACAATTATTCTCGTTTCCTTTCCCTTTAAAAGTAGCGCACAGAACACTGGGTAGAGAATGGCGCACTATGTCGAGTGCACGAGACATTCGAGGCGTTCCGATTGGGTTGGGACTTAGGTAAACTGGTACCCTGTTGATCTCGCTTCTCTCGTGTGTAGCACCAATCAGTAGGGAACCAGTTTAGGAGCTAAGGTAGTCTCGTGCAACCAGACGCTCGGCTGTCTCCAGAAATCTCCGACGAGCAGAGATTTTCGTTGCAGATTTGCCGAGACAGCCGAGTGTCTGGTTGAACGAGACTAGACCTAGGTCGGGTATGACGTAACAATGGAAGCCGGGAGCGGTATGACGTAGGAATGCAAGAGCGTACAAACTCCCCGTCGAGGCCTCACTGTGTCACCTATGTATAGACCTCTCCTATGTGGCGCAGTACAATATACAGATTTGTATATTGTGAGTCCGCGATTATCACGCGGGTAAATAACACTAAAGAAGTAGTTCGTAGTTAAAGCTTGAAAATATTGACATTAAGAGCATATATATAAAAGTATGGATTTTATTTTAAATATAAAATGATCAAAAGATCATTAAAGAGAAGGGAGACTCTGTTCAAATTATAGTGTAAAGTAATAAACTTGTTTACGTTCTTGATTTGAACTATTTACGTTTGACGTTATGGTTCTTTTTTCGTCATTCTACAGTGACGTCACACAGTATACAATCGCTATCCCATAATGCCTAACTGGAAGAATTTGGTTTGTGAGCAAACGAACTCTGGCGGAAGTTTGAAGAGCGATATGACGTTAAGTCGAGCATGGCGTAACAATGGGAGTTATTAGCTTTACGTCGGAAAAATAACGTTAGAAAAATTGAAATAGCAGAGAACACAACGACGTAACAATTGCAGTGATATGTGATATAGGTGTAATGGTATTTTGTAGTATGGGTGGTGGTATGTGGAGTATAGGCAGTGTAATAGTATGTGGTGTATAGGTTGTAGTTGATAGTGTATGGGTGGTGTACACCATATACACCACATACCACCACCCATACAATCACCTATATCACCTCCTATACATACATGGTACCACTGGCACACTTATTATTAACACATTTAAACACTACGCCGACTTTATCGATTTTTCCCTTGTCATTGCTACGTCATAGCGCTCTTGGCTTTCTCAATTTTTTCTGCGTTATCATTACAACATAGCGCTCCCAACTTCTATTGTTACGTCATATCCGACTTGACGTCACAGGTCTATTGTATTTTTATATCATACCCTAAACTGGTTCCCCGCTGATTTGCAAGAGAAGCGAGGTCAACAGGGTACCATTTCATATCATACCCGACCTAGTTCATCCCAATCGTAACTACTCGGCTATTTCCGCAACCGCAAATGAACCTCATATGTGGATCGACGCCATCAGAGTCTGTTACCATGTGTACAGAAATGCAACTATGACGTCACAGGCGTACGTTACAATATGAAACGCGAGCTTTCAAATGCATTTAAGATATCATACATGTCTAAGGTATTCTACCACTATTATTTTTTACTTTTATGTTTATGTATTGGAGTGAATAAGACGTTAATGATACCAAAACTGAATCTCTGGTGAATATATAAATAATACATTATACAAGGATTCGATTTTGTCCTTTTAACCTAATCCACAGGCGCGCTTCCGGCGAACAAATGCATCAATTTGATGCAATTCTTGCGCCGATCCACGTCCGAGTCTTTTTACCGGTTACGGAAAAAGGCGAGCGCGTGATCCGATTGAGTCCATCCTAATCCTACGTCATTGACATTTTACGTTATAGCGCTAATGGCTTATATTGTTACATCATCACTTGACCCACCTATCAATGCTGTTTATACTTACAATTATGTGATATTGCAGAAAAGAAGGATCAATTATACGCGTAACTCTCAATTAGATTTTTCACCCAAGATTTATAATAAATCATTTCTTTTTATGGTAATGTTGGTATATCAGTAACAATTCTGATTACATATAGTTGCAATGTCTCAAGCTCTCTCAATGCAATGATACATGCTTTTGCCCAAAATATGATGATATATCTTGAGTATATATTTGTATACAGATAAAAATATTATTATTATCTTACCTTCACTCAATGGACTTATTGATTAAACTGCAAAATTAAAATAAATGAGGAGCCTTTCTTTTATACTGAAGTCGGAGAGAGAGGGGGAGAAAAAGAAAGGGAGGGAGAGAGAGAGAGGGATGGATAGAGAGATAAAGAGGTGATAATGAGAGAGAGATAAAGAGGAGAGGGTAGAGAGTGAAGGGAGAGAGGGGAAGGGTGGTACAGAGAGAGAGGAGGAAGAAGACAGGAGATAGAGAAAGGATGGGAGAGACATGGAGTGGGGAGAGAGAGGGTAGAGAGAGAGAGAGAGAGAGAGAGAGAGAGAGAGAGAGAGAGAGAGAGAGAGAGAGAGAGAGAGAGAGAGAGAGAGAGAGAGCTGTGGAAATAGACAGGAGAAAAAGAGGATAATCAGAGGAGAGAGAGGGAAAGAGGTTAGAAAGATGGAGATAGAAAGAACAGAGGGAAATATATATGGAGAGAGGTTAAGAGAGAGAGAAGGGGAAAGAGGAAAGAGATAAAGAGGGGACAGAGAGAAGTTAAAGGGTGGGAGAGGGAGGGAGAGAGAAAAAAGAGGGAAGAGAGACATAGGGCATAGGGAGATAGAAAGGGAAAAGAGAGGAAGTGTGGGAGGGGGAGAATGAAAGGAGAGAGAGAGTTTAGAGAGAGGAAGGATGGGGATTGGAGATAGAGAGATGGGGACAAGAGGAGAGAAGAACATAGAGAGGGAAGAGAAATAGGAAGGGTGGGAAAGGGAAGGATAGAGAGAAAGAGGAGAGAGATTAGAAAGAGAGGAGGGAGAGAGATGGAAGAGGAAGGGTGGGAGAGGGAGCCGAGCGAGAGAAGGGAGAGATGGGGAGAAATAGAGGAAGGATGAGAGAAATGGAGGGAGAGGGATAAGGGGAGAGAGAAGAGATAGGAGATAAACAGGGGAGAGGGAAGAGAGATAGGAAGGGTGGGAGAGGAAATGAGAGAGAAAGGGTAGGGGAAAGAAGAGAAAGATGAGGGAATATAATCATGGAAGAGGGGATGTGGGAGAGAGGGAAAGAGGGCGAGAATAGGGAGGGAAAAGAGAAGAGGAAAAAAAAAAGAAAGAGATAGGAGAGATAGAGAGAGAGGAAGGATTGGAAAGAGATAAAAGGAGATAGAAAGGGAAGAGGGGAGAGAGATAAGATGGGTGGGAAATGGAGAAAGGGTGGGAGAGAAAAAAGAGAAAGAGAGGAGGGAGATATAGACGGAAGAATGGAAGAGGGAATGCGACAGAGGGAGGAGAGAGATGGGGAGATATAGAGAGGAAGGATGGGAGAGAGAGATAAGGGGAGAGAGGAGATAGAAATGGGGAGAGGGACGAGAGAGAAAGAGGAAGGGTATAAAATGAGTGAAAGAAATGGTGGGGGAGAGAGAAAAGAAAGATGAGAGAGAGATGGAAGAGAGAGAGGGGGAAAGTGGAAGAGGTAGAGAGATGGGAGAGAAAAGAAGAGAAGAGAAGAAAGACATGGGGAGAGATGGCGAGGGGAAGGATAGGATAGGGAGAAAGATATGGAGGGGGAGAGAAGAGAGAGGAGATAGAAAGGGGGAGAGGGAAGAGAGATAGGAATGGTGGGAAAGGGAATGAGTGAGAGAAATGGTTGGGGAGAGGGAGAAGAGGAGAAAGGGAGAAGAGAGAGGGAAGAGTAGGATAGGGAGAGAGATAGATAGAGAGGGAGGGAAAGGGTAATGAGAGGAGAGAAAGAGAGGAAAAGAAGGAGTGAGAGAGAAAACATGGAGAGAGAGAGGAGGAAGGGTGGGGAGAGAGAGGGGCAAGAGAGAAAGGGAAAGACAGGCATGGAGGCATTGAGTACGGAGAGATAGATTAGACCGAGAGAGAGTAAGAGGAAAGGTGGGAGGAGGTAGAGAGACAAGAGAGCGAGGGAAAGAAAAACAGTAACAACTAACACCCAATATCATATGTGCACACATTCATTTGCAAATTATCATAGCTGATGAGCTTAATCAGTCTATCAAAAATTAAAATTCCGTACTAAATGTTGTTTTAATTTGATCTAGTCAATGCAACATGGTGATTATTTCATAACGTTTAAGGATGTCCATGGAGATTTTTTTATCATTACAGTGTAGCGTCATTTCCATTACAGTACGAAGTGTTTCTCATTTACTAGTATTATACATCTTAGTTCCATAGTAATAACTATGCTAGGCGCGAAATACGTTATTGTAATAGCACAATAGTCCTCAAAGGCAGCTTAGTAAAACAGCATAGGAATTGGCTTAGCTGTCCAAGGATTACTAACCCCGTATCTCTAAAAGGCAGATCTTATGAATCGATCTTTGTATAGGAAATCAAAAATACTATCCTTAAAAGGCAGATTAGTACCGTAGCCTAAAAATCGTACTACACTCGTCGTTATGAGTTGCTGATTAACTCAGTATCCCTGAAAGGCAGGTTTACCATAGGGCTCGCTGGATGGCAAAGCTTATCTGGTATCCCTCAAAAGTAGGTGACTTAAGCGCCCAGGAACTTGGGCTAGTTGAGCGTCGATAATTAACTCGGTATCCCTGAAAGGCAGGTCAGATATAGGGCTCGCTGGGTGGTAAAGCTTATCTGGTATCCCTCAAAAGTAGGTGACTTTAGCGCCCGGGAACTTGGGCTAGTTGAGCGTCGATAATTAACTCGGTATCCCTGAAAGGCAGGTCTGTTATAGGGCTCGTTGGGTGGCAAAGCTTATCTGGTATCCCTCAAAGGTAGGTGACTTTAGCGCCCGGGACCTTGGGCTAGTTAAGCATGGATAATTAGGTCGGTATCCCTGAAAGGCAGGTCTGATATAAGGCTCGTTGGGCGGCAAAGCTTATCTGGTATCCCTCAAAAGTAGGTGACTTAAGTGCCCGGGACGTTGGGCTAGTTGAGCGTCGATAATTAAGTCGGTATCCCTGAAAGGCAGGTCTGATATAGGGCTCGCTGGGTGGCAAAGCTTATCTGGTATCCCTCAAAAGTAGGTGACTTTAGCGCCTGAGAACTTGGGCTAGTTGAGCGTCGATAATTAAGTCGGTATCCCTGAAAGGCAGGTCTGATATAGGGCTCGTTGGGCGGCAAAGCTTATCTGGTATCCCTCAAAAGTAGGTGACTTAAGCGCCCGGGAACTTGAGCTAGTTGAGCGTCGATAATTAACTCGGTATCCCTGAAAGGCAGGTCAGATATAGGGCTCACTGGGTGGCAAAGCTTATCTGGTATCCCTCAAAAGTAGGTGACTTTAGCGCCCGGGACGTTGGGCTAGTTGAGCGTCGATAATTAAATCGGTATCCCTGAAAGGCAGGTCTGTTATAGGGCTCGTTGGGTGGCAAAGCTTATATGGTATCCGTCAAAGGTAGGTGACTTTATAGCCTGAGAACTTGGGCTAGTTGAGCGTCGATAATTAAGTCGGTATCCCTGAAAGGCAGGTCTGATATAGGGCTCGTTGGGCGGCAAAGCTTATCTGGTATCCCTCAAAAGTAGGTGACTGTAGCGCCTGGGAACTTGGGCTAGTTGAGCGTCGATCGTTAACTTGGTATCCCTGAAAGGCAGGTCTGATATAGGGCTCGTTGGGCGGCAAAGCTTATCTGGTATCCCTCAAAAGTAGGTGACTTTAGCGCCCGGGACGTTGGGCTAGTTGAGCGTCGATAATTAAATCGGTATCCCTGAAAGGCAGGTCTGATATAGGGCTCGTTGGGTGGCAAAGTTTATCTGGTATCCCTCAAAGATAGGTGACTTTAGCGCCCGGGAACTTGGGCTAGTTAAACATCGATAATTAAGTTGGTATCCCTGAAAGGCAGGTGTGATATAGGGCTCGCTGGGTGGCAAAGCTTATCTGGTATCCCTCAAAAGTAGATGACTTTAACGCCCGGGACCCTGGGCTAGTTGAGCGTCGATAATTAAGTCGGTATCCCTGAAAGGTAGGTCTGATATAGGGCTCGCTGGGTGGCAAAGCTTATCTGGTATCCCTCAAAAGTAGGTGACTGTAGCGCCCGGGAACTCAGGGCTAGTTGAGCCTTGATAATTAAGTCGGTATCCCTGAAAGGCAGGTCGGATATGGAGCTCGCTGGGTGACAAAGAGTATCTGTTACCCTACAAAAGTAGTTGTATATATCGCTCATGAACACGGGCTTGTTGAGCCTTGATAATTAACTAGGTATCCCTTAAAAGTTTTATTCACATAGTTTTTACGACCCCCTCCCCTTGAAAAGATATGATGAGTGTTAAGATTAATCGATTGACAAGTAAGAACAAACGATTATAAATAACACTGTATACTATATCTACTGTTTACTCACAAAAAAAGTGTGTATTGAAATTATCAAATGCTTATTAAAATGTAATATCGTCATGTGAGGAAAAAGATGTTACAATTGTCTTTTTTCCCTTTTCGACTGTGTAATCGATGTCGGATGAGAGAAACTTACAGAAGACTCCTCTTAACTATTTGAATTTAGATTTGTGTCCGAAATAAATCATTTGATATCGCCCCTTACAGTTTTTTATATCTAATTTCTTACTGTTTTTAACATCTGAGAGAATTATGATCTGATTAATTATATTAATTAGCTAATACTCTGTACAATTTCTATCAAATCTTATTTCTCTCTATATTGCCTTCATTGCTTTATTCATTTCTTACATTTTTAAAAGTTCAGCTAATTAGGGTTTAATTAGTAATCTTAATTAGTAAAAAGTCCCAACAATTTTCTTTGCCTTCTTCATCGTAAACATATTTCTATACGAAATATTATTCGAAGTACGACTTATCTTTCTATCTATGATCAGGGGCAAGTAACTCGTGGGTCACCTGCTTTTGAGGGATCGCTGTCGCTGGTGCTCAGGGTCGCTCTAAATATAGCGGTAGCCCTGCTGTTCGACGTTCACATAATTCGACCCATAGGTAATTGTAAACATTTTATATGGTTGTAGTCAGCAATTCTTGTGAAGTATGGTGATGAAAAAAAAAACAAAAGACAATAAAACAATTGGTATTATTGAATTATTTTGTTTTAAAAACCAGAAAATGCTTTGGTTTTTAATTCTACATCTGAAATTGTGATCGGCATATGAACTTCATTTATGCACATATTTTAATGAGAAGACGTGCATATTAACTAATATATTAAATTATATAACTAGTGCAGCTCCTTTAGCAAAAATATCAACAGAAACTTACTAATAATTACTCATTTTACATGCAAGAATCATCGAGATCGGCATCCCACCAATGTCGTCCAATACTCGAGTCTCGACGGATTTATTTCATGATTATGATTATGATAACAATACCTTGAAAGTAAGATAGTGGTTTAAAAAGAAAAAGTGAATATTATTGTTTTTATTGTCGATGATTTAATTGCTAGTATGAATAAATGCGAATCATGATCACACTCTACCAGTCTAATTCAAAACAAAGTTGTGACTCGAATTTCCTTTATTGTGTTTTTTAATATCGAAAAGCCATCAGCTATGTCAATGAAGTATTTTTATATAGGTGTTGAAATGCTTAGGTATTTAGTTTTAATTTTTTGCGCAATTACTTATGAATTTAAAGCAGATTTTCAACATAGTTTGTGGTCAGAATAATCCAAGCCCCATGACTAATTTTCATTTGTAATTAAATGAGCACAAAGCACAACTAGCCAATCCAATAAACTTATCATGGTTATGTAACACTAACCTGACTAAGAAGATAGGTGCCTGTTTTTGACCGACTCAGGTTTACATTTCTAGGTAAACATCATATCTATAGATATATCTAGTGTTTTTCAATGATGATATCAGACATTCAGTATTTGAAAAGTGGATAATTTATGATAAATTAATGTTAAGAATGGAGATGTGGAGTTCATATCCCATTAAAGTAATTTACTTCACGTAGTTCAAAACACGTAAAATTAGTTTAAATTCATTTCTTTGAAAACATGCCAGAAGAAAATTTATACTAATGTAATAATCAATTATCTTTGGAATGAACAATATGAATTATTTACCCTGTGAAAAACGAATAGAAAACATCCTATATATTGGACATTCTCGAGCATACAGTAAAAATGTGCATAATCATTTGCATGAGATTTCTATATGGTAGAGCCTTGATATTTAGAGGTCAAAGGGCAAGTATTATGACATCATTTACTGATCCTTTTAATTCTTTCTGCATTGAATTTGTCAATTCTCCAAAACATCCCAATTTCCCTCATTGTGATACATTTTAATCTGTGATCCATTTCAATCTGTCTGTTGATTTTTTGTTGGATTTGAATTATACATTTTTTTCGAAGAAATCTTTAGAGTAGCATAATTTCATGTGAATTTGCAATTTTTGAGCTACGTCTGTTCTATAATAACATCAGGTTGCACTCAAATACAGTGGCAGATCTATACCTTACTGTGGGGTTTGGGGGGAGGTTAACCCATTTAAAAAGAATGATTTAAAATGGTGCATTTTAATGCATTTCTTGTTTTTTCTTCCCTTCATTTGTAGTCACCACATCTTTTATATGTTTGGGTGTGGTAAAACAAAAAAGAAGACCCCCCCCCCAATGAAATATGCTGGTATGACGTGTTGTCAGTATATTTTTCTGAATTAAAGTAACAGAAAAGCAGTTTTCAAAATTGGTTTAAAACTTAGTACAGACTGGGTTTATGCCAAAACAAGATGACATAGACGCTTTTAATACATTTCATCGTTTTCCTAGTTGGCTGTATATCCACTCTGTCCTACTTAGGCATTCAAAGTTCCACTAAATGCACCTCCTATACAGAAGAGTTCGTATCTCGAAACTGGCGTATTGTGTTGATCCTGTTCCTCTTGAAGATATCGCTTGTCAGACCAGGGCTCTTCTTGAAAGTACCACCCCAGTCTAGAATCTGTCTCACAAGAACAGTTCCAACTCTGCTGTCTTCTAGGACCTGCACCAGTTGTAGGACGTTTTCAGCCACCTTCCTATGTTTTTCGTCAACGCTGATGTCGTTTCCACCGAGATGAATGAAAACTCGATCAGGGGAATACTGAAGCAGGTTTTGCAGGCAGGTTTGATTTGGCTCCTTTGCTGTCATGCCACCAACTCCAAAATATTTTATTCTCGGGTCTGCTTCGGTAGATCTTCCGAGACGCGAGACAAAAGACGATCCAAAGACGCCAGCTTTCATGATGATATTAAACAACTGGACGTCGATACCGTGGCTTTTGTACATACTCGTGAAGCCAGTCCTATCATATTATTGGCTGACTGCAAAGAGTGAGATTCACTCAAAGTACTGCTCATTTTTAAGTAGTTCCTTGTCATGAATTTGATATAAGAAAATTGTAATTTTATGATATTAAAAATGATTCAAATAAATGTTCCTAATTAGAACCAGGATCATGAAAATATTTCAACCTTTAAAGTCATAATTGATATATACATTGTGCTGATATTATGTACCTTTCAAACCATTTACAACTTTACAAATTACAAAGTCACGGTCAATATGACCATGGGCAAAAAGTTACAAAAAGAAATTTTATGAAAGTAGGACAAAATGTCACAGGACAAAAAGTCACAGTTTTATAAGAAAATATACCCAAAAGTCACAATTAGAATTTTATGATAGTAGAACAAAATGTCATAGGACAAGAAGTCACAATTTATAAGAAAATGAAAATCTATTGACTTTTGATAGTGATATTTGAAAACATATCTGTTTTATTTATATTTTCTATGAGATTTTGATAATAATTATAGATTAAATTGTTATTCCTTTTATCATATTTATTGTACAATATCATTTTTATTTTTAAAAAGAGAGATTTCTTATGTAGATAAAATAAAAATAAGCTTGATGATCATTTGGTTTAGTATACTACATATTAATGATTGTCAAAACAAAATCTGATGACAGAATTATGGTTGGCTTCCTTTCACTCCAGAAGAAGAAAAAGCCGCAAGACGTTAGTTTTGTTGTCTTATGGTTTTTATTGGGAATAAGAAGGATGGCACGATCCCTCATGCCTGCTGGTTTCTACACTCGACCCTGCTATATGTACATGTATATAGAGTCTAGTTGGTTAAATTTTAACACAAAAAGAATTATCTCGTAATAGGAAAGTCTTCCACTTTTGTACAAAAACACCCAAAGTAAACCTCCAAGTTGTATACAGTAGATGTGTGGTTGTTCGCATATCGGAGATAATTTGAATTCAGATAATCAGAAAATATATTTGAAATAAAAGAGGATGAGAGAAGAAACATACTATGCAAAATAAATAAATGAATAATAAAACAATGTTGAATATGTGCCTACGTATTGTTCGTAAATTGGGCGAGTGGTATTTGTACTTATGATTACGAAGGTTGGTCACGGTAGAATAACCTGGTGTTATTTTATTTACAGGTAATTGTTTACACCTCCACGTTAATCCAAGTTTAAGGCGTCTAGCTGTGCCTTGTTCACACCTGTTATCATGTGATTAAAATATAAAAGATGACTTAGGAATTGTTATGGAGATTACACTATTGTAAATATGCTTTGAATAAAAAGCCATTGTTTTCAAGTTGTTTATTCGTTATTAGATATCTTAGACATAATTCAGAAATCTTATGCATTAAAATATCAATTTTGGAGTTGGATAATACAAGTTAATTTGTATCTTTCAAGTTATGATGTGCATACGAAACAGAAAACTGAGAAGGGGGTTTATTATTACTATGGATTTAAAACCAGTAGGGCACCGCTTCGAGTTAAATACCACGCATGCGCAGAAGCCGGTGATCCGAGTCGTTCTTTTCCCTATATATTCTATTAAGAGCGACCCTGGTCACCAGCGACAGCCACCACGGTTACACCGGTCATCATTAGCCGTGATTGTTATCAAAACATCTTTCTCAGGTAGCTGAAGACCACGGTTTTGATAACAATAACAGCCAGTACCTACAGGTATTCTTTAGATTTTGAGGAAGCCCTGTGTTCTAAAGTTTTGATAGCATTGACCTGTCCACAACTGCTATTTTCTCATATTTCAATTGTTTTTAAAAAGACCCCTGGGCTACGTTCATGATTTAATATATATATATATATATCATATACTTGATAAGACATGTATAAAGCCCTACCTAATTCAAGTATTATTTTTAGCAATTGTTTTTTATTTTGATTTCGCCATGTTTACTTCGTTCGATAGACGCGTGGATTATAAGTAAAATGTTTACATCAAGGCATAATTTTTTTAAAATATATAAATGAAGAACATGAGTAATCAATTGAATGACTGTAAATTATAAATAATGCAAATAAACAAAATGTTAACGTAATGTAGATGCGTGTACATGCATTTCAGTATGCACGGTATGCAGTAGGCTATATCAATAAATTCCATTCGTCGTTTTCTTGTTGATGTAAAGGAATAATATCTAATAAAACAAATTCGTCATTGATATAAAAAAAAATATCTACCCGTACCACACTGGTATCAAACGAAGTTAAATAATAACAGGTTTCTTCACAATAAGCTGATCGGCGAGAGATGCGATTGTCGCATATGATGTCACGGTATCACGTGACCCGCTATCTCATTAGCAGAGATTGTCGATTTGAGTCGATTGAAATGTTAAATTAAACCTGAAATTTTGCTTTAAAAACTGGGAGATCATTTTTTATATGAATTGTGATAAAAGTTACTTCAATTTCTAAATAATTTACGAACGTGGAACATGTCCTTTAAATGGAGACATCACCATTACCGGGAAAGGACTGCAAAATATAGTCCTATGCTCGGTGTTTACGGTGTTTCAGCAGGGCGGGATCTTTAACGTGTCCCACCTGCTATAACAAAGAGACTCAGTTTTTGTGGTTCCTTCCAAAGGACCGACCCATTTATTCACCTCTTACGACAAGCAAGGGGTATTGAGGTCCTATTCTAACCAGGGTTTCCAGGGGTAAACATTTTAGAATGTAGAAAAGAAAAGAGAAGAAAAGTATTTTCCCATGAAAAAGGTGCAGCGAACGAAAAGCGATCAATCTCAAGAAAATGAAGGTAACGAACAGTGATTAATATCATAAATCCCATAGAGAATACAACATTGAGAATAGGAAAACATGGACCCCAAAACCCCAAAACATACACGAGGTGGGATCAGGTGGCCGGGCAGATTAAAAGTTCACTATTGATCGGTCACATGCGTCGTGAATTATCTATCCCAATCATGCAAAGGCAGGAGCCCCTAGTTATAAATCATAATTAGACATGAAATGACGATTTTCCCCAGCGTTTTCTCAATTTTTGTTGCATAGTTGAATGTATGAATTTTGCAATAATAACACTTATCTAAAGTTAAAAATTCTAGTTTTAACGTAAAAATTAATACTTTTGGACAGGCTATGCAACAAAATATCGAGTCTCCTCCTTTCGGTCTTAGGCCGCATCTGCATAGACAGTAAACAGTGCGGCATGTCGTTCAATGAGATAAAGTGTAGTGAATAGGTCCGGAATTTTGACAGAGTCTGCGAGAAAAGAGGTAAAAATAGAATAAGATGAAACTAATTTGTGAACTAAGATTTACTTTGGGATCAGTTTGCATGCTGGAAAATAAAGAGCTAGGAAAAACGCACACAGGACTCAATGGCGGTTCTAAGATTTCCAAAGGGGGTGTGTGAAAGTCAAATATTAGCCAAAGTATTCAGCCAGTTTGGGTTCCAAACCTGGGGTTTACTCACAATCTGTGGCGAAAAAAGGGGAAAGGGTCCAACTACCTTTAAATCTGCCATTGGGGCAAGCCGCGAAGACACTGTTTTAAACGTAAGTGATTATATCTTTATCTGAACATGGCACGCATTAGTTGTAAAAACATTGGTCAATAAGAACAGACAAGGGTTTCTGTGAATAATTACTTAATTATAAGAAGCAGGGAATATTTTCATACTAGAAAGGCGAGTGTGAAACCACTATGTGGTAATCAATTTTTTTTTACACAACAACTTTGCTGTCATTCGAAATCATGTGATATAAATAAGCATTCAAAAGTGCGAGTCAGCATGAAGAAACCATTGAATTCCGGATGACCTTCAAAGCGCAGTTGAGAGCAAATTGATGTATCCAAATTGTTTGAAATTGTCAGTATCGATATGATTTTTATCATTTTATCAATACGTGATTATAAAAAAACCACTCTGACATTCAAATGTGGAAAATGAGCTATAGTACTGTTTCTTTAACATTTGGTATGAAACAAACCAGACAGCATTCGACCTAATTACATGTTGTATTTGTTTATAATTGGTCAGATTTTCTAGTTGTGTGTAAGGTTCTGCAAATTTTGATTTAGATCCAAGGGTCCAAGTAAAGGGATAAATTTCTATGACTGCGTTACTGAAACTCATTCTACAGTTAAGGATTTAGGATAAAATGATTATGTAGCTGTATCTATCAAATAAGGTTATGAATTCCACAACAAAATTCATTTCCATCTTGTAAAGTAAACAATTCGTAAAACTGTTATTCTGCAATTTCTCGACACGTAAATTTGTTTACTTTCACATGGGATTCATCGTTTTTTCATGATAAAGTCAATGTTTAAAGACTATGTACTAGAGAAATTCGTTTGATTTCATAGAAATAAGAATTTTATTGATTGAGTACTTTCCTCTTTTGTATATACATGTATGTTGAACACTTTATTACAAGAACATTGTTTTTTTAAAAGCATCGACAGAGGTATTAGTGAAGTTTACTTAATTCTGGTTGGAGAGTAAACTTGGACATTCATTCGTATTTTGAAAATTGAAACAAAATTAGATTATACGATATTTCATTTCATTGATATATAATGATTTTTCAATTTACATATCAAATATTGGGAAATAAGCCAAACCATTTATATCAATCCAGCTCTCGAAAAAAGATTATAACTTTGAGTTCCCCAAAACTCAAGTTCCCATGCAAAGCAAACTTCGTTGTCACGTAAGCACAACTTTACTATAGGAGGATACATCTATATATATTTTGAATTAGCGAAGGGTTATCATTGATAAAACACTGGTGATTGTAAACATATATTCAGCAAACATTTCCCCATCCCCAAGAGACACCCGTACATCATGTAGAAAGAAGAGACGTCTGAAGATAACTAAAATGTTATCAGAATTATTTCCTAACATCATAGAGAAATTTTATACAAGTTCAAACCAGAAAACTTGGAAATGAACCAAACTGAGTTTTTAAAAGGGATTATAAACCGGCTGGGAGAGATTTTCTGAAGAAATATCGGAATTTTTCATTTTGCTTTCAAATTATTAGTTTTCTCTCCATCATAGAGAAACTATTTATTTTTATTATATTCCACATTTCTGACATTCAGTGGTATCCAGGAAGTTAAAACATCAATAATAGGGATTTCGTTATAGTCAACAAACAGATATTAACAGGTAAATTTTGTCATCTCTTTTACTCAACATTAACTCGTACTTTGTGTTTCTGATTATTTGAATTTCTCAAAATGACAATAAAAATTCCACCAACATGTTGAAAATGATTATCCTGCAATAATTCATAAGACAGAATTCATAATCAAAATAGAAATGTCTTATAATAGGTTAAATATAATAACATCTGCCTCACCACTGTCTCACCAACCATATATTCCATCCAAGATTTTAATTTCGTAATTATTCGCTGATGTCGATATGTTAAACATAACTTCTTCTCTGTTAGTAAAATAATCCTTTATATGTAGTAACTTTGCTTTTTAATTCCAATTGTTGATAGAACCAATGGATGATTATGTATGAGATTGTAAACAATAGCGACATAATATGTTACCTCTGTTACTTTAATTTCCATAACGTTTTCAGCAAGATATGAATCCTGTACAAACTATATACATGTATTTGATATGATAGTAATATGTACAACTCCTGGAATTTTACCCATTTTACACATAAAGTCCTCCGATTATCACGAACGACAGCAATACCATATCTGAAATAAAATACGGCTAGGTATCATTTCATAGTGAAATCATGCATGCAGCTGTTCAGTTACAGTCGTATTTACTCAAAGAAAATCAGCTGATCGCTCTTCAGCATAAACCTATTGTATTCAAAAAGTGTATTAGATTTATACGTCATCAAGATAAATGACGATGGGACAACATTTCACGGTAGCATGAGCATTATGATGTCACAAAGTTATACTTTATTTATATCTTAAACAGTTACTCAAGGGAGCATTTCCTTGAACCAAGACATTAAAACATACCGATTACACATCTTGGTCCATTGGATATATTTCCGTTTTGATTTTCTCCAAAAAACCCACATTTTGGGAATCCAGATGGAGCTGATGGGTAATTGTTTGACGCTTCCAGAAGAACCATTCCCATTCCATTGGTGTTGTGAAGGTCAATGTGACAGTGAAAGAACCAGGCTCCAGGATTATTTGCTTTAAATCGGATAACGACGTATCCTCCCGTTGGAATTATTATGGTGTCTTTTTCTGGAGGGTAAATTGTTTTTGAACCAGGAATACTGCTGTCCCATGTTTCGTTTCTCCATTTAGCAGAATTACAAAAATTTGTAGTGTTAGTTCCCATGCATTCAATGTCATATGTTTCAGAGATAAATTTGGCTGTAGTCTGATCATATTCTCCGAATCCCATTTTGTACACAAAAAAATAGTGACCATGAAGATGAACTGGATGGGACCATCCTCGACCACTACCAATATTTGTCATTACAAACTGATATACCTTCCCAAAGTCAAGATTGATGGAATAGGTGCAAGCGCAGACAGAGTCAATGCGACATTTTGAGTCATCGCATTCTGTTCGCAGTTCGTTGCTCGATTCCGTGAGTATAGGTGCCACAGGCGGAACAAATGCACGTCCATTAACCGAACCTGGCGTATTCCCTGATTCTCCAGGAAAGGCAAAGTTAAAAAACAGCGTTTCAGAAACAATATCAACTTCGCTATAACGTGAATTTGGTTCATTACTGTTCGCTACATCATAAGGCAGACACTGTCTGTGCTCATTGTCGGGGTAATACAGATATGGACAGTTGAATGTTACACATGGTGTTCCACTGGTACAATATTTCTGATTGCTTGCTCGTGATGTAACGTATGAAGAGGGGGAGGCTTCGTATTCAATTATTGCCTCTGCAGCATGATATTCATATACATTGCTGGGTAGGACTTCAATACTCTCTGCAACTAGAAGATACGAGTTTACAGTCTTTCCTGTGTACAATAAAAAATCAAATCGCTCTCCTGGATGAATGATAAACGATTCTACGGTGATTGCCTGACTTTCCTCCCCAATTCCTTTGACAATCTCAAATCCATCAGATGCTACAATTGTAATCTCCGGATGATCTTGAACATAAACGCGGAAAGGGTAAAGAGTTGCTGCACTTATCACTCGAAATCTATAGGTTGTTCGTGGCTTTATGCGAAATATTTCAAGAGGGGCCCCATTGTGTTGAAGTCCATAAGACGAGACTGGACTCCGTGAATAAAATCTTCCTTTACCATTGATAAGACCTGAGTGAAAATGAAATCGACTAAAATTAGCGCCATCAACGGACTGTGTAGTTTCAATTCGAGTCGGTGGATTGTTTTGAAAATTGTAAATCCCGTTGAGCATGCGCTGATACAAAGTTTCAGGTTCATCGTTGTGATTCCAATCCTGCAAGAGAACGGTGAATCCAACTTGTGGTTGAGAAAGGAATTTGTTCCGAGGATAAATGATAAGCCCTCCATACAAACCCATGCTACGCTGGTCTCCTATGTGTGCATGATAGAAACTGGATCCATGCGGACTCGCAGTGAATCTGTGGGTAAATGTTTGTCCAGGCAAAATTGGACACTGGCTTATAAAGGCTACACCATCAGCATGTGGTGTCCCACGCTGATGCATCCCGTGAAAATGTATCGTTGTCGAATCAGTATGCATCAAATTTCTAACATGGATGATCATTTCCTGGTTTTCGTAAGCTTCTATGGTTGGCCCAGGAAATTTTTCATTAATAGCTATGACAAGGCGGGATCCATATCCATCTGTCGTTATAATTTCACTGATGACGGGATCCGACAGAGGGGCTCGTTTGTTTGTATCGTTATGATAGTAAAGCTTGCCACCAGATGGAACAACTAGCAAAGGATCTTTTGTTGTCATTGTCAACCTGTGTTCAATGGTGAGAGAGCATTCGCAAGTAGCATCAGATTCTCTACATGTATTAATCTTACAGGTGGGACTCTCCTCTGGAGTTTTCCAGTATCCTTGAACCAAGACGATACAGGCAATCAGGGTTGCCAAAGAAATGCACGAAGTAGTGTTCTTCCTATCCATATCTTGATCTGAAAGTTTAGTTAAATGGAATTGAAAATCTTTTCTTTGTAACACTGGTGTTTTAGCAAGGTATTGATACATACTTTTACCATAAATACCATGGACACGATATATCATCCTTTATTAACTGACCTGTTTTTTGTATTTTCATGAAGCAGAATTTATTCAAAATAAAGCTTCTATATTGGATGAAAATGACCTCTTGCGGTGATCATCAACTCAAAATTTAAATATATCAACGGAGTTTCATCTAATTACTATATTTAATTTGATTAATACATACCCGGCCATTTCATCGAACGGCATATTTACAAATCAACTCTATATAAAATGGGATATCTTCAACTTCTTCATCTTTAATTTCCCATATTTATGTTGCAATATTCTATCACATGTACATTGCGTTTATATCTATCAATTGATTTTATTCATGAGAGCATGTTCTACATATGATATAGTTTTTAATCGATGCAGGATACTAAAAAATAAGTTGATGTTACTCGAAAAGAAAATCTAAGTACATTGGTTGTGTTTTGACTGCAAGGATTTCTCAAGATTTTCTATATGCAAGGTGAAGATAACGAACAGTGATCAATCTCATAACTCCTACAAGCAATACAAAATAGATAGTTGGGCAAACACGGACCCCTGGACACACCAGAGGTGGGATCAGGCGTCTAGGAGGAGTAAGCATCCCCTGTTGACCGGTCACACCCGCCGTGAGCCCTATATCTGATATAAAAAATGTAATTTGGGTAAAGTGTTTTTCTTAAATCCACATCATGATGTAAAACTTATACGATACCAATTTTGATGCACCAGATAAGCATTTCGACAAATTATGTCTCTTCAGTGATGCTCAACCGAATTGTTTGAAATCCGAAATAACAATGAAGTTTTAGAGCTATTATAGGCAAAAACAGTGTGCCAAAAAAGTGGAGTCAAATTCGTTGAAGGATAAGAGCTATACGTGAGGGAGATAATCCTTAATTTTGAAATGAATTTCTAAATTTTATAACAGCAATTAAATGCCAGTATCTATATTTCCGATATTCGACTGAGAAAGTAAAAAATCGCAAACAAATATTGATCTTAAGATAAATGTATATCCCTCTCACTACTACGATTAAAACACTGGTCGCGATAGCTCATTGGTAACAGCGATGATGAACTTTTCAAACGTAAGACGTAAATACTCAACAAAGAAATCCTAACCGAGAAAATTAATGGGGATTAGTAAAGTATGACGTATTAATCTTGTTACTTCTCTCTTGGTCATTTTAAATTATATAAATTGAAGCTGGCAACTGGCAAACAAGTTGATTGTGCAAGGTTCCAACAGTCCTGTTTAAAATCAGCATTTCGCAAATTATATGGTCGCTATAACGATCTAGTTTGCCAATACAACCTACCATTGGGTCAAATGCTAACGTGTTGCATACGAATTGTTAGTTCGTTCTTGGTATACTGATTTTCACTACGGATAACTCCGTTTACCTGATCAGGATATAGGGTTCACGGCAGGTGTAACCGGTCGACAGGGGATGCTTGCTCCTCCTGGTCGCCTTATCCTACCTCTGGTATATCCAGGAGTCCGTGTTTGCCCAACACTCTGTTTTTGTATTGCTTATAGGAGTTATGAGATTGATCACTGTTCGTTATATTCACCTTTCATAATCCTTAACAAAATGAAAAAAAAATATCTCCTCTTTCTAATATGATTCGTTATACCTACTTTATTCCATAACATTATGCACATTATTACATCGGTATTATCACATATGCAATTCCAAAAAGTTATACAGTAGAAGCATTGCAGAAATGGCGATCAATGTGTAAAAATCTAAATGTATCAGAGAACATTCTGTCTACCTTCTACAATTATTACATGACTTCATGGGAATGTTTCTCAGGTTCTCTTCCTTATCGAGGCCATGCTAATAAGTGTTACATTACTTTACCTATTATATGATCAAGAGTACCCCAAACGGTACAACATACGCCTTTTGGACTATGAAATTCAACCTTGAAGTATATTACGCACCCTGAATTGATACCACACATATTCTGATTAGAAAAGTCTTTTAAAAGGCGTGATAACTTTAAAAGAAAGGCATAATAACTTTAAAAGAAAGGCGTGATAACGTTTGAAAAATGCGTAAAACAATTGGGCGGCTTCAAAGGGCAGACGAACGTGAAAAACGACATAATCTAATGTTACAGAAAGGCAGAGTAACATGAAAGAAAGGCAAAATAATGGGTAAGATAGGCTGAATGACAATAGCAAAGGAAGGCAATAAAGCGGCTTTAAAGGGCATAAAGATAAACACAAAAGACGTACAAGTCGACACCTGTCGCATTGGCTTGTCTCATGCAGATTAGAAGTGCATCCGGATGCACGATATCTTTGATTTTAAATTATCGTTGAAGGAGAGGGACAACTGATACGTTTAATGTCTCTTGCATTGATGATTAGAGTAGTTATTATGTGATGTGTGATAAGAGATAGACATCTATGCAAAATACATAATAAAGGTAATTTGCAGATGTTTCTTTTTCAAATTAAAAGCCGTTCATAACAGAGAAGAGAAAAGAATTGAAGCTTCTTCTAAGGATACACTGCCACCCTTAAACGCAAAATCCATAACTTCTCATTTTTAACACAGTGTACAGTGCAATTACGTGACAGACATTTTCCCAAAGTAAGGACAAAGCATTAAAATTAAATATTAAAATGAACATACATGTTCTAAATCTATGCATTTGCAAACTTTTCCTACTAAGTTCAGTTAAGGCTTCCCGAGAACAAATTACAGTGCTGTATTTAAATGTACCTCAGTGCACTTCGCACCATATGACGTCAAAATAAAAACGTACGTCACGACGTACAAGTTCTTACAGTTGTATCGCGGGGAAAGTGTCATAATATTATGTCGTTATTTACTACCGTTATCAAGTGATAAGCAGTATACATGAAAAATTTTCTTGTCAAATGCTTATCATATAATCATATATTATTTCTTTTTCATATCAAATCACAATGCATTTATCATATCTAGTTTGCACGAAGGTGATGTTCATTTTATATTGCTACCTTGAAATCGCCCCTACATATTCCCCTGATTCGGATTAGCACTGCGTTTAATTTACATAATTATTGCGGCCAGCTGCAGTAAATGTAAAACTGCAACGATGTACAATGTATTGTGGTGCTTGATGTTTATATATTCATATTCTTATTACATTGATATATCAGAAAAGTGTTGAGAGCAACTTCTGACACAAAAAGAAACCCCTTTTCGCATCTGATAAACTCTTGCATACTCTCGAAAATTAAGAAATATGCTGCATTAGATGCATTTTAAACTTCCTTCCTTCTATCGGAGAACTTACTCCCAAAACTTTTCAGTTAATGTAAAGGAGGCTCTGTTTTTCAATATTAAAAGGGTCGGCCTGCATGTAACCGATATCGTTGCACTTTTGTAATCATCACAATAATTGTTGTTGGTTCTAAATATATAATGTCACGTGATAGTCTCGTGATGTTAAACACATGTCTTGATGAAAATATATGGAAGCCTACTGGGTAACGGTTTAAACGTCGTTTCGTTCTCGGATATTTTCCATTAAATATTTTCCATATAAAACACGAAAGGCCATTTTATGCATCTCTTTTACTTTATTTTTGTATGGGAGGCCTTAATTCAATTGAGTATAATAAAACAGCTATGAATGAAAATATCTGAAAGATAAGGGGGTCTGAACAAGGTCATGAACGGAAAAAAAGATTTGTATTTTTAATGAAAAGTACCAAAAACAAGGCAAACTTAATGGGAGATGAAAATCCAGATCACTTCATCTCGTTTGAATAGCATTTTATCATGACTCCTTGACCTTCCCACTAGACCTGCATACTCCTCTAAATTTTTAGATATTTGGCAGTTCTTGACAAGGATCCGTTCTAAATTGGGAACGAATTTTATTGATTTTCCCATTTATACAGATATTCAAATACTAGGGTAGTGAAATGTGTAATTCTCTCTGTCTCTTTAAAAAGTATGTATCAATTCTGGATTTTGTTAAACATATTTATAAACGTGAAATATACAGATGTTTGAAAAAAAAATAGAAATAAGTATTTAAAAGTACATGTATCATTAATCTAATTACCGTGTCTAAGAATTCAACCGATGCGCGCATCAAATTAATTATTGCTCTTATCAACGGAATCGGTGCGCTTATGAATCCATTTATTGGTCTCATCAATTGAATTGATGAGCGCATGAGCGCAACATTGATAATATAATTAATTCAGTTGAAGAAAAGCAAAAACTCACTTATTTTGCGCGAACAGTAATTGAATTGATGTATGGAAGTCATGGTCCATTACGAATTCTCTGCACATAAGTAACTTTTGAGCGACACACAAGTATTGCTCTTGAGGTCACGTCGAAATGTTTCGGGGTTGAAGACCCCTGTTTTGGGGTTGAATGCCTGTTTCGGATTTCCTTGCTCTGAATGGTTTTGCTGACGGTCTTAAATTTGCAATTATGGAAAACATTGCTTCAAACATAATCATTATTCATCGCAGAAAAAATACGGACCCTACAACGTTAGCGTGGAAAAACTGACCGTAACAGTGTTAAGCCCCTTTCACACATTCACGGATGAGACGCCGGATCATCACGGATTGTCAATCCGTGATCATCATGTACGATCCTTATATACATCCAGCGTCGTCCGGGACCATCCGGCCTGGTCAAGCCGAGCGGGGGAAAATAAACATGTTTAATCCCCCCGGATCGTCCTGGAAGATTCACGGATCAGGACCAGGTCGACACCGGATGCGAAATTCTAGTCATCCGGGTGATCCGACGTAATGCCGGTGTCAACACGGTCTTATCACGATGCAAACACGGAAAACACCGGTCTCTCTACGGATAAGCACGGTAGTTACCCGTATGTCCCGGGGGGGATATCCCGGTCGGTGGAAGTATGATCACTGAACGTACAGAAGATACGATTTCTGTCGGTCCATCCACGGTTGTTTCATGGAATACATGGATTATCATGGTATTTTTTTCTATGTGTTTATCGTGTCTGTCCGTGTAGTTACCGGTAACAATCCGTGTATAGACCGTAGACATCCGTGTTCTTCAGCAGAAAAGTTTCGTACACGGATGACCCCGGACTTTACACGGTTACTTCGGTGGCTACACGGACTTCTCGGTTGATATATGGACCTCTTCGTTGATACACATTGTTACACGGTACCTAAACGGATCAATACGGAGAATTTTCTTCCGGGACGATCCCGAGTAAAAATTAAATTGGCCAAGCCGAATTGTCCCGGACGCCGCAGAATGCTTACAGTTTGTACACGGTGATGACGGATTGTCACGCCCCATCACGGATTGACAATTCGGGATAATTCAGCGTTTCATCCGTGAATTTGTGAAAGGGGTTTCATTGATCCATGTAGATACCATTTACCTCCATGTATCGAACGAGAGGTCCGTGTATCAACCGAGAATTCCGTGTATCCACCGAAGTAACCGTAGAAAAGTCCGGCCGGGGTCATCCATAAACGTAGGGGAGAAAGACTGTGATAATCCGTGGACATCCACGTATCTCCGTGAAACAACAGTGGATGGACCGGCAGAAACCGTGATCTTGTATACGATCGATGATCTTGCATACGATCGGTGATCATGCCGGCACCAACCACGAATTTTTCCGTGGACGTACGGGTACGGGTAGCTACCGTGCTTATCTACAGTGCAACCGATCTTTCCGTGTTTGCATCGTGATAAGACAGTGTTAACACCTGCATTACGACGTCACAGAACCCAGAGACGTCGGATCGCCCAGGATGTCTATTTAAAGTATTGCATCCGGTGTCGACTGGCAACTGATCCGTGAATAGTGTTAGTGTGGTTTTCCTCTGATCATTATATCAGTGCCTCTCGGAACTTTACTCTTACAATGTATAATTATGTAAGCCTAGATATTTCCGCGGCCTGTTAAATACGCGTATTTTCCTTTGCAAACCATCTGCATAGTGTTAAGTATGCATGGGGTAATTTAAACGAAATTCTTATAATCGCGTATTTAGTGTACATAACCCCCATACCGTAAGTTTCCAAATCTACAGTATGCCTGAATATTGCACAACAGGCTATTCTACTTTACTCAGTACCGTGAAAACCACAACTATTAAAATATTCTGATAATCTTTTACTGACAAAGTTTCATAAGATACTAAAAGCGATAGAATGATATTTAGAGATTAATTGATATGACCCCTTTCCATAGAAAATTTGAAACCTCATCATTGCCCAAACTATTCTCCTGGTTATAGACAGTGAAAGATATTGTTAGAATGTTAGTGCTCTAGCGCCTGTAACGGCAGCTTGCACTGTATGCTTCCCAGGAAGCTGAGAAAGTTCTAGATTGATATAAGGTATGCGGGGGTAATAATGTATTGTAAAGCGCTTTGAGCAGCTGAAAAAAGCGCTATATAAAACCAATCATTATTATTATTATGTTTAGTTCACCTGAGCTGAAACGTTAAGTGATCCTCTCTGATCGAAATTTCTTCATCTACAGTATTTGTCTCTTCGTAATTTTTCCCATTTTCACGTTTTTCTCCAGAACCAATGTCTATACCTTATTCATGGTGTCCGGGTGTTGACACTCATACAACAAAGAAGAGGGACTATTTTAACTAATCTAATCTTAATTCTCGATAACTACAAGGCTGGAATATGTCAGTTTTGATATGCAAGCATTGTCCTATAATCGAAATTCAGGTTTGTTCCAATTATGACTACCCCTTACCCCATTCGACCCCCAGTGCCGCAGCGAGGCCACAAAATTAGGATATATCTAGGTTTGTTAATACCATGATTCCTAAGACCAGGACGTGACTTAGTAGAGATCAATTTTAAATCTTTAAAATAATCAGCATATCCTCGAGAAACGCAAGAGCACAGTTTGTCAACACAATAACAGTGGTAAAAATGTGCTTTTGATATTTTGTAAACTCGTACAACATGGATTGAATTATTCCACTCAGCCGGGCAAATATATGCATAATAGGGGGATTGGTGGTTAAAAGTTTTCACAGAATGTAAAGATGAGACGATTTTACTCATAAGCTAAAACAGTTATGTGTTTACACATAATATAAAGCAAATGATCTCTAGTGTAGGACTGCTAAACAAAGGGAAAACAGCTTGTTTTTATATAGATACAATGTTCATCTTTTATATTGTGTTTAACTTCATCTGTGATAAATTTCTGTGGTGCTTCTGCCAATCAATCATTTATTCACGTATCATCATTCATAATCAAGTTTATCAATTCAAATATGTATTATCGCAGAAAAAATAAGACCCCACTGGAAATAAATACGTCCCTTTGCTGGGTTATCCTAGACAAAGAAGAATGATTTTATCGTTTTATAATTACATGTCATCATTAATAATTTTATTTCTCCATAAATTGTATGTGAAAAACATTTAATCTGGTCTATGATTTTGTAATGTTCTGTGGAGAAATTCTGGATTGACTCGGTAAAAATGCCTTAATATTCATTAAATAACTTATGATGCTGTTTGTTTGATATCCCTTCGATATTTTTGTCACTCCTAATGCAAAGTCATTTACTTAATGTGAAGTACCACAAATTAACGACACAAGTCTGTAAAGGGTAACTAAAGACGGTAAAAGAGGGATTTCGCCTGCTATTTTCCAACAAGTTCGGGATATTTTTAAAACAGTGACATATCAAATGAAATGCCAAGTAGTTTTTATACAGTATCCATAGTAGATTTTAACATTTTGCATCTGATGCAACCAGGATCTAGGATTTTGTTTATAGGTTGAATAGAAATGATATATAAATTTTCATGCTCTATACGTACATGTATACCGTTTAAGTATTTTATTTCTATTGCCGATACAAGAAATAGATGATATAGTACCTATTCAATGTGCACACTTGTCGAGAATGACAACAGCTAACTTCGATCAGATTATTAGATGACTTTATATTGTGTACGTCCATTATCAGCTTGATTCTTGCTTTTCCTTGAATCTCCCAAGAACTTTTCTTTATTGTCATAATAAAGATTTGACATGTAACATGCTTCTGTACATTGTTGATTGAGTTATAGACCTTTCTAAAAAAAAAACCAAAAAAAACAACAAAAAACTGCGAACGATAATTTTATTTCGCCGCCTACCTTCTGGTCAATTTTGAAGAGTTATCATTTTTAAACGATTGTTCTTATGTCAATATAGATTTTTATATGAATTTTCATAAAAGTTTTTATTTGACAAAAGAAAGAGAGATAACTCCATGATTTGGGTTAAAATAACGTATTTCATTAAGAATCAATGGAAAAGGTATAAAAAAAATTTAAAACGATCTCCCTTCCCTCGTAAAACACAAATTCCTTTTGCGTGTATTATAACTTGTCAATTAGCAAATTTATACCAAAACTTTTGTTGTTTTACGGGGGGAACGTACGCCTACAGACCAAAATACAGCGAAAATGTTCACTGTACGATCAATTGCAAATAATTTTAAAGCGTAAGAAATGAAGATTAACCATTCTTCACTAAATAATATAAAGTAATTTGAATATTGTTATTTATTGATATCAACAAGAATTTTAAGATATATGTCTTAATAAAGTCCGGTGTCAAAGAACATATTATTTGTCTACCCCCTAATCAAAAGGAGTTGGAGTTAAGAGCAAATAATTAATTAAAACTGGTATTAAAGTTAAAAATCAATTTTTAATGGATTCCACTTTGCATTTAGAAAATATCATTAGCAAAATTGCAAAGATTTTTAAAATATACGAGTTGAAAATGTAGGCAGGAATCCAGAGTTAGCGTGCGTAGTTCTTCGGATCAATCAGAATCGTTCTTGTTCCCAGTGTAAACTTGTTGAACATTCTAACTGTTGTCGACCACAATGCTTGTAGTGTGGACGAACAATTTATTGTTTTCTCGGGTATACACCGGGTGGGTATCTATTCGCGGCGTTAAAATGTAGATGATATTAATATATATCTCTTATTTCGAAATCAATAGGTAAGGTTGAAAGTTGTAGGCAGTTAATATTTAGACTCATTGTTTATCTTACAAAACAGTCTCCGTTCGAAATCCCTTCTACAACAATGCCGAAACAACAGCAATCATTTTTGAAAGCAAAACATTTGAAATACTACATGTTATGAATTGTCATGCAAACAAAAATTACACTTGCTATCGAATTACGTCATGTTCAGTTACTAATTAATAATGCAGCTTGGCTTATTCAGGATTTCCACTTCCGATGACGAGCCCAGAAAACAGTTACTCAGGAGTGAACAGACTGCACAGGAGATAACCGATAGACATAGCACCAAGAAAATTGATCTCAAAATACACATTCTCCTCTACGTGCATGTTTACATTCTTCGGTATGATCTCTTTGTTATGAATAATTTGACGCTATACCTTAGGCGAACATACACAAAGTAATAGAGACTGCAAATTCAATGGTTCTTCCTGTATGAATGAAATGCCGACTGACGATCCGTGTTTATGGGTCAGTAATGGCATACCATTCGAATGTGCATTGAAGACATGCATGCCCGTACCAAAGCATTTCTAAAACTTGAGGAATATGCAGCAGATAGAATGCATATTGACGATAGGTCAAGCAGGGAAATATATAATAAATGCATACTTACGTTTGAGCAATTGACGAAGTATTGCCAAAGTACACCCAAGAGTGTTGATAAGATATTATACTGTGTTCTGTTTTAAAGTATGACAATAGAAAAATCACATTTTTATCTATCTAGAGCACGGTACCCGGGTTTTCCACGCATACCATTCCACGTTCTTTGTTACTTAAACTATGACATGATTTCTCCTTAATTTGGCCGATTATTTCTAGAAAATATTAACTTCTCTAAAGAAGAAACTGCATACTTATAGTGTCACAATATATGCCAAAACTCAAATATGGATTCTAAATATTTTACAAATCTTTCAGTACATTTGAAATCAAAAACCGTTTTTTCAAATCAACATCAAAGCGTATGACTTTTTAACACTTTACACACAACAATTCCACACGTTGAATTAAAGACTATGCTATTTGATATCATAGACTGCTGCTTCTTCGATACAAATGGATAAAGGGAATATTCATATCTTCCCATGTCTCCTAAACACCATTCTGATTATATGAAGTATTCTGAAGTTGCCTTTATCGTAATCGTATTTAAACTCCAAACTGTCCATTCAAAATATAAAATTCTTCAAAACCATGTTTCAGTTAAGATAGACACATTTGGTATATCAGTCGATGGGTCGAATGAATATGAGTTACCGTACCTATAATGGATTCCTAAACTATATAAAACCCTTACAAACAAAGATACATCGCTGTATCCAGTAAGGGCTCTACCAAGCCCCTATCTTTGCTCCTCACGAAAATATTAACATCTGTGAAGGAGGAACTTCGAACTTGCAGCCTGACTCCATATGCCAGAAGTGGGGTAAATCAAATGTGGATTCTAAACAATTCTAAACGAGTTTTAGTTAACTTGAAATCGGAAACTTTTCTTAGATCAACAGCATCAAAACCTATGACTTTTCAACACTTTACACGACCATTCCTCACGATAATTTAAAAACTACACTTTTTGACATCATACACAGTTGCTTTTTCAGCAAAAATAGAAAACGGAAATAATCATATCTAGTGATCAGTCATCAAAAAAATTACTTTAATACACACCACTCAGATTCTACGCACAAGTACTTTGAAGTTGAAATAAACATATGTTCACTGTTTGTTATCTTCACCTTTCATGCTTCATACTTAGATATTCTATTGGAAGTAGATATTAACGGCAAACTAACATCTCAACTTTATGAAAAAACTGATGATTTCAACTTCTCCATCGTCAGCTTCCCACATATATGTAGCAATATTTCATTAGCACCTGCATATGGTGTTTACATTTCTCAACTGATTCGATAAACAAGACGTTGTTCTCTGTATGGTCAGGTTTTTTTTTTATATAAGCAGGTTACTGACAAACAAATTGATGGTGCAGGAGTTCCAACAGCCTCGTTTAAAATCAGTATTTTGCAAGTTCTTTGGTCTTTATAACGCTATATTTTGCCAATACAACTTATCATTGGGTCAAACGCTGTTTGACGTATGTCTTGCCGATTGTTAGGCCGTTCTTGGCACACTGATTTTAAATATGGTTGATTGCGTTTACCTGATCAAGATATAGGGCTCACGGCGGGTGTGACCGGTCGACAAGGGATGCTTACTTCTCCTAGGCACCTCATCCCACCTCTGGTATATCCAGGGATCCGTGTTTACCCAACTCTTCATTTTGTATTGTTTATAGGAGTTATGATATTGATCACTGTTCGTTATCTTCACCTTTCATGCTACAGTTCCGCGGGTATGTTAAAGCAAGCCATGCGTCATTTATGCACATAAACTGCATACTTTTGAAATATGTCTTACACAGAGAGAGGGATCTATTAACTCTGAAAACTATTTTGGTTGTTTACATGAGAACATTTTGTATCATAACAACATGACAAACATGCGCTTCCGTATGATGTCATTGTATGTAAGTAATACTTTATTCATAAAAGCAACAATGTGCTTAGGATTGCCTTTCCCTTTAACAATGACAACTTTCATTCATATATCGATTCGATATATCCCTGTGAGCTCGGAATAAAAGAACCCCAGAGCCGTCCACTTCTGCTTCATACCTAGGTATTTTATTGAAAGTAGACATTAACGGCAAATTGACAACTCAACTTTATAACAAAGGGGGTGATTCAGCTTCTCCATCGTCAACTTCCCATATTTATGTAGCAATATTCCATTATCACCTGCATATGGTGTTTATATATCTCAACTGATTCGATACGTAAGTGCTTGTTCTGCGTATAGTCAGTTTTTAAATCGAGACAACCTACTGACAAACAAGTTAATGGCACAGGGGTTTCAACAGTCTTGATTGAATTCAACATTTCGCAAATTCTATGGTCGTTATAACGATATAATTCGTCAATACAACCTATCATTGGGTCAAATGTTGTCTGACATGTTTCATAACGATTGTTAGGCCGTTCTTGGGACACTGATTTTGACTACGGATAACTCTGTTTACCTGTTCAGGATATGGGACTCACGGCGGGTGTGACCGGTCGACAGGGGATTCTTACTCCTCCTAGGCACCTGATCCTACCTCTGGTGTGTCCAGGGGTCCGTATTTACCCAACTATCTATTTTGTATTGCTTATAGGAGCTATAAGATTGATCACTGTTCGTTCAACCACTTTGTTCTTAGGCAAAACACCTATTGGGCTACAATGGACGTTTTGAAATGGTGGGGCATCAAATGAGCCAATTATGTGACCTTAATCAATTTCTTTTTTGATTTAGCTAACAATTGATCTTGATGATCTAATGGTGAAACCATATTTTTACAAGATACTGGATCGCGAGGACCCATATAGTTCAAAGAGAAACCAAATGTAAATCCATGTGAAAGTTGATCTGCTACAGTTTTGTCTGGATAATCTTGCAACAAAATATTTAACACTTTAACATTGATTGGTGTATAACCTAACTCCCACAGACATGGATAATTATTGCCGCAACGGCCTTGGAAAACGTGTCTGGGTCGCATTGGGATTACGAATGGCATTCTGGGCAAATCCTTTGGGCATATTATCGCTGGTTTGATTGCTGTAACAATTGATGGATGGGTGATTTTTGCCACATTTCAGACTGTCATAAGAAAATCTGCAGTCTTTTTAAAGACAAGATCCCTTCAAATTGAAATCATAACAAGCTTGTGCTGTTGAAGACTAGAAGTATGCTTCTGTTCAGCTACAACGGACTGACCCATATGAATCAACCACAGTCAACCACAATTCCACATCAATATTTTCCCAACTGAAAAAGTTTTTTGAACGCCTAAGCTGAAACTGAACATCATAATCCCTCCATCACAGAGTAGAATCGCGTTATGCCCCCAATCGTATTGAATTGATATACTTCAAAATGCCTTGTACATGCTGCGGAAAACTTTTTAAGTAAATGGCAGCATAAATCAAGAAGGAATCAGTCCATTCAGAGATTGAAGCAATTTTTTTTATCTTTAGATTTGTTTTTAAGTTTGATTTTACCATCTTCAAACACAAGAAATTGTTGGGTTTCAGCTGCAGGATCTAAATGCAATACCTTGGCAAGATCTATATATTCATTATTTCATATTTTTTTCTGTAATGACAATGGAATCTTATCCCCAAGATCTGCCGTGATACTAACAAGAGGGTTTACGTGAGTACCTGTTTGGTGTGGTACATTTTCGGTAGGTATAGCCTCTGCAGGCCCAGCGTTTTCTTGAAGATAAATATCTGGGGTGATGGTGGGCTGCGTGTTGTGCAATGCAATGGCCCCGGGTGCATCTTGATATATGTCAGCACATAAAGTGGATTGGCTAGATTGATGCTGCTGTGTAGGACGTGCACTCGTCAGCGAGGAATTGCGAGGTTGTGACGGGAGAACTACAGAGACTTCTGCCCGAGCCGGTGGTCTGGTATAAGAGCGCCTAGTAGATCCCGCTCTTAACATTTTCGTACTAATCATCATGCAAATATACAATAAACAGTAAAAAAAAATTCTACTAGTGTAAAATTATTTCAATCGTGTACGTGCAAGGTGAAGATAACGAACAGTGATCAATCTCATTACTCCTACAAGCAATACAAAATAGATAGTTGGGGAAACACGGATCCTTGGATACACCACAGGTGGGATCAGGTGCCTAGGAGGAGTAAGCATCCCCTATTGACCGGTCACACCCGCCGTGAGCCCTATATCCGGATCAGGTAAACGGAGTTATCCGCAGTCAAAATCAGTGTGCCAAGAACAGTTTAACAATCGGTATGAAACACGTCAGATAGCATTTGACCCAATGCGAGATTGTATTGACGAACTATATCGTTATAACGATCATAGAATTTGCGAAATGCTGACTTCAATCGAGACTGTTGAAATCCCTATACCATCAACTTGTTTGTCAGTAGCTTACCTCGATTTAAAAACTGACTATACCCAGAACAAGCTCTTGCATATCGAATCAGTTGAGATATATAAACACCATATGCAGGTGATAATGGAATATTGCTACACAAATATGGGAAGTTGACGATAGAGAAGCTGAAATCATCCCGTTTGTCATGCAGTTGAGTTGTCAGTTTGCCGTTAATGTCTACTTTCAATAAAGTATCTAAGTATGAAGCAGAAGTGAACGACTCTGTGGTATATCATATACCTAGTAGTGTATCAGCCCTGATACACCTATCTTGGCTAGGGTGAGACAGCTGCAAGTAGGTAGGGCTGTCTCGCCCTAAGGGCCGAGATATCTCTGTCTCGGCCCGTTGTCAAGGGGCTGTCTCGCCCTCAAATTTCAAATGGCTATTTCTTCTTTAATCTTTTGAAATCTAATATAACTACATGAAAAAATGATGTTAGACACAATTTTTTTCAAATATAATACTTTCTTCCACGACAAAATTTAATTTAAGCAGAAAAATTAAATAAAAACGTTTTCAAAAACAACGCTAAATTGTAGTGAGTATCTAAGCAAAGGGGCGTAACCCAAGTAACAATTGTTTATTTAGAACAATAACACGTTTAACTTCATTTAAAAACAATCAACGTTCTAGGCGACAGAAAACAGTAGGAGGATTATGGAGGGTGATACTAAAGCATTATTAGAAATTCCCGGTCCTAATGGAGATCAAAATGTTAATTTACGGTAATTTTGATGTAGAAAATCAAAACGATTTCTGAAATCTAAAATCCCGAGGACTTGGCAATAAAACGAGAAAGGCAGAACCAATATCTTCCGACGTTTTTCAACGACTTATAGATGCTAAACAGATGGGAAACGGTAAAAAAAAAAACTTACTTCAGTATAAGGTAACATTCCCTAAGCAAATAAATAGCAGCATCAGATCTGTAAACATTCCCGTTCATACGATGACGCCACGTAAACAAAGTTCTACAACTTTTACAAATTATATGAAATAATGAAAACGGGCGAGTTTGGTAAATCCGAAAAAAAAAAAAAAAATAATTCACTTATTTCCAATTTTAGTATTCATTAGGAAGCCCCTAAGAGCTGCTTAATAGTATATACATGTACATGAACAGCACAGCGATAGATATGACGAGTTTCTCAGCCAAGCAGTTCAGAAACGTTCAGATTGTAGACCACATGAGGGGATGTCCATGATTAATCATCCAATTATTGAGACCAGCAGTGGAATAAAGCTACAAAACCCAGACTTTAGCATGTTTCATAATGCCAATAGTACTGGAAACATAACCATTAAAGTAAACTCACTGAAGGAATAAAATAGTCAAATATCGTTGTACAGTATACCATGTATTTATGTTTGGGTCAATACCCCCCCCCCCCAATTTAAAAAAAAAAAGTTTATCAACTTGTTGTGTTTTAGGTATATGATATAAACAATATCACACTCTAATGTTGATCTCGGACCTGGGATTGCCCCTCGAGTGATCTCGGGGCCAATCCCAGGTCCGAGATCAACATTAGAGTGTGATATTCTATATGTCCTTTATTTCGAGCTCACAGGGATATATCAAATCGACATATGAATGAAAGCTATCATTGTTAATAGACAAAACGTCATCGATATATCTAAAAGTCGAATTGAATGTCACAGTGAGAGATTTTTTCTTCTCACATAAAATTCGGTGTCCGACAAATTACTGATACAATTTTTGTAAATTGTTTGATATAAATTCTATGAAACGATTAAAAAGTTTGTGCAATAAATCTATTTCAATCGTGTACATAAAAATGCGGTGTCCGACAAATTACAGATTACAATTTTTGCAAAATTGTTTGATATAAATTCAATGAAACGATTAATTACAATATATAAGTTCATCAAAATCAATTTCGATACTTAAATTTGCTGGATTGATACAATACTTAGCCGATTTAATTGAATTTTTTCTTGATTGCCTGGAATTCGTCTGCACTTGCCCGAGGATGAAGATGAAAAGGCCGAGAGCGCATGCTCGCGTTAGGACTATTTATGAACTAAGTCTGGTGTCAAGAAAGGACAGCAAAATTCCGGAAAATTGAATTGCACTTCAAAATATTCAAGCATGTCAAATTCGTCATTCTCAATAACTGAATTTATCTTAAAGGAATAAATTTGATTGTCTTCACCTGTCATACAATAAACCAAATGATATAAAATTCTAATTTCTATTCTAATTTAATAACACATAATGATTGTACATTACTACAAAAGTTCATCCCGAAATTCCTTATACTTCCCAAGATATGCAGAAACAAATTCGAAAAAACGCCTATTATATTTGTTCAAACTTTATAATAATGATAATAAAATCCATATAGTTCCTCATAGCGATTTTAGCTGGACCCTGACACTGTACCACCAAACAGAATGTTTATGTATTGCACCAAGCAATTACATGTATATACAATGTGCAATATTAGATATAATTTTAAGTGCACTTACTTACCCCAATTCATAAGCTGAAATTTATGATTGCTCCAAGTGACTAAATATTGTAAAACCGTCTGCACTTCACTTATCCCAACTTTTTTAACCGGTGCCACTAATTACCCAAACTAACATCATGATTGTAAATCGTCCAATACCTGTGTTAATGTGTCTTGGATAAAAATAGACATAATAAAAGATGTGTACTGATATGTATCTTTATAACGACCTGATATTAGCATAATTTACGAACTATAATGAATTGTTAGTGATAAAAATTAGTATTAGAGTCTCTAAATCGTTATGGACCCATTCATCTTTTTTTTATGTTTTGCTTGTCGGAATGCTCAAAACTTCTATTTATTGGTACAGTCGCAGGGCGTGTTTGTGTGTAGTCACCAATCAGCGGGGTACCAGTTTAATATATTGTCCTCCAGACAAACATTTTATAGAGGACTAAAACGTCAAAATTACTTCAATTTCAAAGCGCTGCAGCTATAAATAACTCATAATTAATAACATAAAATTGTTTTTTGAGTTCTTGCAAAATATTGTGATGTCATTTTTTTTTAGATAAAAGATATACCCTATCCATTTTAAGTACCGAGTAGAATTTTATATGTTTGGTTTATTATTTTCACATCGGCGAACTAGGGTACCCTATATTTAAAGTTCTATACCTTTACTCTGTAATAGGAAATTCAAACCCAAGCAATATAACTGCCTGTGAGGAGGAACAATCATCCCTGTCGACCGGTCACACCCACCACGAACCCTCTACCTTAATCATGTAAACTGAGTAATCCGTAGTCAAAATTAACTTGTAAAGGACGTCTTAATTATTCTTGTGAAAAAGGTCAGACAGCATTTAACTTAACGACAGGCTGCATTTGCAGATAAGATCATTATAACGACCACATACAAACGAGACTTTTGAAGTTGTTGAATGTTGGAGCCCCTGCAGCACTGATTTGTCAGAAGCTTGCCTCCTTTGAAAAACTAATCATACGGAGAACATGCTCTCGCATTTTGAAGCAATTGAGAGAGACATTTATTGTTTTCAAAATGCTTTGATATGCGAGATCATATTATGAGTTTAATTGATTTATAAATCAATGTACGCTATTTACAAATAAATTGATCTTTTAGGAGGTTTTTTCGCAAATCGTATGGTCGCTATTAAGATCTGATGCGTGCATCAATTGTCCGTATATCGAGTGAAGTGAGAGGTGTAATTTTAATCAGACTGGTGTCAAGCACTCAACAAGATTAAGAAGAAATTAAGCAATAGATAGAATGACTTAACTTCAAGTGGTATTCCAGAAAAATTCACTACCTTATTGTAGATAAATAATCAAATATGACTTGTTATCTATCACACGTTAAAGGAGAACGCAGTAGATAATATTATTCATTCCGTAATAACTCTTCACTGTATTTAGTCATTCGCCGAAGTGTGAGTATGGATTTACAAATATATTTATAATTCTAAAGTGTCAATCAGTTCCAAAGTATAATGTATCATCGATATACGTTCCATCATATAAAATGGATAACAATTTGAAGAAATACTTTTGCACAGGCATCCACCTTCTCTAGATATTGAATCGTAGAAAACTGGCAATCTTTTCCGAACATGAACGTTGTTTTGTTTGCATTTATATTGGGACGTCACCAGCTGCAAGTGAAGTAGCACAAATTCAGACCTATGATTACTGTTCAGGGTAATACCAGTGAGGGTTCATTAAAGTACCAACGCATGGCGGGATACAGGGCCTCCGTTTGTAAGGTCATATCTGAAAGACACGTGATTATCACTTCTAAATACCGAGCAATTGGCAAAGTAGCAATCACCGTCTTAATTCACACTACTACATTTACATCGTAGGTTTAATTTCGCCATGGCACACGCGGGGCTCAAAGTCATAGCCTTTCTCCTACGAAGCAAACTATCCAAGTTTAAAAAGGTGAAGGTAAGGAATACTGATCAATCTAAAAACTCCTACAAAGAAACAAAATCGAGAAGAGAACTAAATAAACCCCCTGAAAACACCAGAGCTGGAGCTAGGAATCATATTCACAAAAGTTCGTAGACGTAAAAGTAAATCTGAACCCACGTACACTTACGTGTGTGACGGTATTTACTGATAGTTGTACATGCAGATTTATGTCAGAAATAAGCGTATTTTTTCGTGTGTTATACTAATACACGTTAGCTGATCGTAAAATAGCCTCTTGTCACTTTTATCGAAAATTTCTTCCAAAAAGAACGTAGAAACGCTCTAAATGCATAGAGTCATTGGCAGATCCTAGTTATCCAGATATTAAGGATATCATCAGCATTGGTGTGGAATTTTCAAATTCTAAAACCCAATCTTATAAACACCGTGTGGTTAATCTATCATAAACGAACACATACGGTAGAAATGATCGGAATGAAATGTGAATATAACGAACAATGATTAATCTCACAACTCTTATAAGCAATACAAAATTAAGAGTTGGGCAAACACGGACCCCTAGAAATACCACAGCTGGGATCAGGTGTCTAGGAGAAGCAAGCATCCCTTGTCAGCCATTTACACCCGTCGTGGGTCCTATATCCTTTTTCTTTTCTTTGCGTCATGTGGGCAACCGGTATCCCCCCAACAAAATTAATCAACATAAATTTATTCAATTATCTTGCATCTTTAAGAGGCATACATTTCTTTCGAATTAAGTTGGAATATCTATCTATCTATCTATCTATCTATCTATATATATATATATATATATATATATTATATACAGTATATATATATATATATATATATATAAAGCACAAACAAACAATTATAACACCCAACCTTACGTTTAACCCTAGGATCTAAACGATACATGTGATAATCAATTAATTAATATATAAAGCACTAAATAATCACAACTAGGTACTGAAAATTTTCGCCCCAGCCCGGGGTCGAACCAGCGACGTACGGCACCCACCGCCTAGCAAGATTGTCAAACCAGTGCGTAAGTCCACTCGGCCACAACGACTTCCATATATCTATATATATATATATATATATCTATGTGTGTGTGTGTGTGTGTGTGTGTGTGTGTGTGTGTGTGTGTGTGTGTGTGTGTGTGTGATTATGTTTTAGATTTTAAAAGACGAGGGCCACAAGAATATATGGTAATGGCTTTGATAGCATTATAGTATGTTCATTTAGTTACCTTCTTTTCAAATTGTTAAATATGTGTGGAGGAAAAAGTCTTTCTACTTGATAGGTAGGTGATCTTTACTAATTTGAAGTCATAGTAAATACTGGTAGCCACATTAACATTTTCTTACGCTGTAACTTACACACAGACAGTGGCATTAGCATTTAATACTTCTTTAAAGATGTACAATCATTCTAAACATGCAAATTTTTGTCAACTCATTTCAGAAAACTATTGTGATGTTACTTAGGGTAGTCATATAATAACATTTTTATTCTTTTAAATTTCATAACCTATAACCCGACATGAGTCAAACCTTTATTGATAATGTATCTATGGATCTTTCTACCACTCATGATTTGATGTAACTGGTCCTCATTTGTGACCAGCTAGGTTAACGTATTTGGCAGCATATAAAACTTATACGGTACCAATTTTGATGCACCAGATGCACATTTCGACAAATGATGACTCTTCAGTGATGCTCAACCGAAATGTTTGAAATCCGAATTAACAATAAACTTGCTAGAGCTATTATAGGGGAAAACAGAGTGCCAAAAAAGTGGAAACAAATTCGTCTAAGGATAAGAGCTATGCGTGAGGAAGATAATCCTTAATTTTGAAATGAATTTCTAAATTTTATCACAGCAATTGAATATGCATCCGTATTTCAAGCTAGTAACGAGGTACTTAGCTACTGGGCTGTAGAGAACCCGGAAACTAACAGTCCACCAGCAGAGGCCTCGACCCTGGGGTCATAATGTAAAACTTATAGGTTCCATTTTGATGCACCAGATGTGCATTTCGACAAATAATGTCTCTTCAGTGATGCTCAACCGAAATGTTTGAAATCCGAAATAACCACAGGCACTCGACGTTTTAAATATCTATAATAAAAAAAAATTGTCTTCCTGTAAACATAATATTGACAAGGTATACCACGCCGCCATCTTGGTTTTCGTTTTTACCAGCTGCATCGCTTGAAAATTTCGGCGAAAAGTTCGATATAATACAATTATTAGAACCCTACCGTTTAGAAGCAACTCTGTCAAGGTCTTACCTCTCGCATCGTCATGGTGAACTGGAAATAAAGTCCATTTATCGGCTATAATCAACCGTCAAACATCGTCTACTGCTTCTCAAATGCGAGAAATCGCTGAAAGGTGGACGTACGTAGACATAATTTTGGGATAGCCCTTTTTTCATTGGTCGATAAAATTAAAAATAGTAAATATTATAATTAGCAGTAAATATGTTCTAGTGAGCGAGGTAATAGATCTTGAACATTATTCTATTAATACATACTTTATTTATTTTTTTAAACGTTAAACATGATAACTTCACTTATTCATGCATTCGTTTCTGTTGAAAGTAAATTTCATAACGTAATAAGAAAACTTCAAAATTGAATTCACACACACGCACGCGCGCCTACACGTGGGTATACTCTCAAACGTACACAGTAGCATTTATACATCCAAATGCCCTGTCCTGCTTATCTGTAAATTTTCAGTGTTGTCACAATGGGTGACAAAACGTGGGTTGGAGTCGAAGCAGGGGGGGGGGGGGGTCATGAACATTTCCAATGTTATTTGGTAATGTGATAGATTTACTAAATTTCCCGTGCCAGCCTGTCCCGAAACCACACAATTGTGCCGAGTTTTATTGTTTGCAGGACTGCAACTACCCTGCATTCAGTCCCCCCCCCGGCACAAGCGTCAGTGGGTACATTAGCAAGGGAATTCTCATTTGCATAATGATGTCAACTTCCGTCCCTAGATCAGGAGTTATCGCATTTTGAGGAGCAGTAGACGATAGTTGATGCTTGATTATATCTGATCAATTGACATTATTTCGAGTTTTCCATAACGATGCGAGAGATAAGATATTGACAGAGTTGTTGCTAGACGGTAGGGTTCTAATTATTGTATTATATCGAACTTTTCGCCGAAATTTTCAAGCGATGCAGCTGGTAAAAACGAAAACCAAGATGGCGGCGTGGTATACCTTGTCAATATTATGTTTACAGGAAGACAATTTTTTTATTATTATAGATATTTAAAACGTCGAGTGCCTGTGGAAATAACAATACATTTGCTAGAGTTATTATATATCACTAGTATCAAACTCCAAGGATTGTGCGTTTAGCATACTCACTATTTGATTGTGAAGTTTCTATTCCAGTTTACCAACATTTCATAGATAAAAATTCAATCTGACGATTTTTCGCATTAATTTGACACATATACTACTACTTTTCTTTACAAATTTAACCCACCTGGTAACTATATTCTCTTCTGACAACGTTTTGAAATTCATTTGAATTGTTATTGAAGATGTTAAAACCATTTCGAAACGGTAGTAATACAATATCAATGGCAATAAACATGAAATGCATCTCAAAATTGATTCATTAAATTGATGTATCGACGATATTTTTTCTATTAACTCCAATTCCTTTCATTCATGAAAATTAAAAATAATGTACAGTGATCAATCTGATAGCTTCTAAAAGGAATACAAAATAGGATGTTGGAAAAAATCGGCCCCTGGGTATACATGTACCAGAGGTGAGATCAGGTGCCTGGGATCAGTAAGCATCTCCTGTCAACATGTCAAATTCGATATATCCCAGTGCTCTGGAAATAAACGACACCACAGTCTTCTATATCTTCTTCAAATGTAAATATTTTATTGAACATAGATGTTAACCGAAAAGTAACAACTTAACTACAATGTATATGTCGAACGGGATGTTTTCAGCTTTACCATTGTCACCTCCCCATATGTATATAACAATATTCCATTATCACCTGTTCATGGCGTTTATGTATCTCAGCTGATTCGATAAGAAAAAACGCCTGTTCTATGTATGATTAGTTTTTTAATCGATATAAACAGTCTCGATTATACTCAATAGTCACAATATACGACATGGATTTAAGAAGTCTGATTTTGATTAGATTGTTGCCTCCCTAAATCTAAAAATGGACCATGTACAAACCATTTTGTCATGTATCGAATCAATTGCTGTGGAAAATTGAATATTGTTATATATACATGTATATGTAAAACATAAAAAAAGAGAAACAAAACAGAACCCCTTTTCAGGGTAGTCGTTAACATTGATGAAGAATTCTCTTTGCTGCAGTCCTGGTCGCACCTACTGCTGATGAATTTTCTATACGAGCGAACAAACGAATGTGGCATCAAACCAATATACAAATTGATTGGGGTTTTGAGTGTCTCGTCGAGAATGTTCACGTATATTGAGTATGTCCCAACATACAGATAAATCATTACTGATAGATATGTTAGTAAAAAAAAATACTCACATCATGAGTTGGCATTTCATTCATACGGGAAATATTATTTGAAATTTTCATTGCTGTGGTTTTGTTGTTCTAATTACAGGAATAATATGCAATACGTGCTCCATCTGTTTCTTCTCTTTTCACTTGCAATAGGGCATGGCTGGTAGAAAAGCCCCGAAAATGGACCTACTTGCAAAATTGGTACATGTGGAGAATTTGATGCACCATGTGAGTGTTCCTTTACCATAGAGCATGGTTTGACGATGATGACTTCGCAACCCAATCCGTTTTTAGTTTGGCCTAAAGATGGGAATCTGTATCGATATAATGACACAACAGGTAAAAGTCCACTGCCTTATAACTTAGTTCAAAATGTGATCACTGCCGATGGTTATGGATCACGTCTCGTTCTTCTTATCAACGGAAATTCCCAGGCCCTTTGATTGAGGCATACGAGAATCAAAACATGATCATACATGTCCGCAACCTGATGCACACAGATTCAACGACTGTACACTGGCACGGTCAACATCAAAAACATACAACACATAACGACGGTGTGGCATTCGTTACACAGTGTCCAATACCACCAGGCCAAACCTATACATATAAATTTACTGCGTATCCACATGGCTCTTTCTTTTATCACGCGCATATTGGAGATCAAAGAAGTATGGGGTTGGATGAAGGTTTTGTTATCTATCCACGAGAAAATCTATCTCAACCTCAGAAGGCTTTGCTCTTCTTCTCCAGGATTGGAATCATAGTGACGACCCAGAGGCAATATACCAACGTATGTTGAACGGCATTTACGATCTCACAACTCATATGAAGATAAATACCACACAAGCAGTGGATGGTGCGAATTTCAGTCGATTTCATTTTCATTCAGGAATTTTCAATGGCAAAGGTCGTTTTTATAACACTGAAAATTTTAACAATGGCGCCCCTTTGGACATTTTTCAGGTAGAACCAAACAAATTTTACCGCTTTCGAATAATTAGTGCAGCTACCCTGTATCCCTTCCGGGTTTTTGTTGAAGGTCATCCAGAGTTGATCATAAAAGCCTCGGATGGATATGAAATCCGAGGAGGATATGAAAATGAATCGAGAGAATTAAAAGTTGAGTCCTTCATAATTCATCCAGGGGAGCGATATGATTTTATATTAAAAACAGATAAAAGGCCCGCAACCTACTTATTGGTTGCAGAAAGCATTGAAGTAATCCCAAAAGATCTTAATGAATATCGTGCTGCAGAAGCTGTCATTCAATACAAAAATGCGGCATTCGTATATCCAAATAAGGCTATCCCCAATCCATGTTCGAAGGAAAAACCATGTACAACATTCAATTGCCCATATTTGTACTATCCTACAGAATCAAACAGAACATGTATCACGTATGACAATGTGTACGGGAATGAAACATCGTCAGTTTTTGAAGAGGTTGATAACGTTGATGACACACTGTTTTTCAATTTTGCTTTTCCCGGAGAACCGGGAAATACACCTGGTTCTATCAATGGACATCAATTTGAAGTACCAGAGTATCCTATTATTTCAGAAAAGAAATTAACCTCAGAATGTGACGCGTCCCTTTGTAATGCTGATTCTATCTACACCTGTACGTATACCGTAGACCTTGTCCAAAATAAAGTTTACCAATTTGTCCTGATAAATATTGGCGATGGTCGTGGTTGGTCTCACCCAGTTCATCTTCATGGACATATTTCTACGTATTAAAGATGGGGTTTGGTGTTTATAATAACATCACAGCAAAATTCATGACGGAAACTGACGATGTTAAATGTTTTGGTACAAAAAACTATTGCAATTCTGCTTCCTGGAAAAATGATACCTGGATCAAAGATGCGTCATCAATACCAGGATTGAATACAAAATTTCCACCGAAAAAAGACACAGTTATAGTCCCAACGGGTGGATACGTTGTTATTCGGTTTAAGACTGACAATCCAGGGGCTTGGTTCTTTCACTGCCATATTGATCTTCACAACACTAATGGAATGGGCATGGTTCTACTGGAAGCCAAAGACAATTACCCAGCCAAACCGGAAAATTTCCAGTCCTGTTGGGATGTTGTCAACAAAAATGCCAAGTCGAAAGGTACATCATATAATGTAATATTTCTTTCTGTGTTTGTAAAAATGTTTTTCTGCTTCAAACTTCAAAATATATGTCTTAAAACAATTTTGCACGAATTTTATTTATACACCTTGTGTAATTATCACAGATAAGGATTATCTTCCTTAGCATTTGACACACTCAGTGGATATCTATATGCAGGATTATTAAAGATTGACACATTTAACGAATATGATTAAGCTAAACATCTTTACTTTGCAGATTGGGACTTTAATAACGTGAGTGGCATAATATTTGGTATCCTTGTTCTGAGCGCCTGTATTAACGCTATACTGGTATACAAGTTGCGTAAACGTAAATCTACTTATGAAACAATTTAGAAAAATGAACATTCTTGACAATTTTCCCGATTCTGAGTTGTGAAATACCGGATATATCATGTGGAAGAAAACTGTATACATGTTTTGTTTAATCATTGCAATCTCACAGTTTTTAGTATAACTACATTGCTAAGCAAAACTTGTAAATGTTTGAAAAACATGTTATTTACAATGAAATTCAAGAAATTCTAAGTAGCAACCTTCTTAACATGACCTCGTTTTGAAATATAACTATATACAATTTTTATATATGATTGAATATAAATCGATGATGTGAATTGAACGTAGATATATTTTCAGATGCCAATACAATTATCAATTTTGAATTTAAGTGTTGTGTATGAAATCGTTATGCAGTATAATGGGCCATTCTAATCCTTCCCAGAGTACCTTTAGCTCACTGGTTTCGATATACATATTGTTATATGTCATAAACAATAAACGAACAAAATAGTATCTGACTGAAATATAAAGAAACCATGCATTCAATAGTAATATTATCAACAACGTTGCTTAAAGAACTGCGTAAAAATTGAAACATTTAGTGTTATGTTTACATGTGTACGTGGTAACAGATATGAAAACGTTTCATAGTATAAAGTCTTTGACAGAGAACACGTTAGTTTTCAGTGTTCATACACTGGTGTTCTGGTATAAAGTCTTTGACAGAGAACACGTTAGTTTTCAGTGTTTATACACTGGTGTTCTGGTATAAAGTCTTTGATAGGGAACACGTTAGTTTTCAGTGTTCACACACTGGTGTTCTGGTATAAAGTCTTTGACAGAGAACACGTTAGTTTTCAGTGTTCATACACTGGTGTTCTGGTATAAAGTCTTTGACAGAGAACACGTTAGTTTTCAGTGTTCACACACTTGTGTTCTGGTATAAAGTCTTTGACAGAGAACGCGTTAGTTTTCAGTGTTCATACACTGGTGTTCTGGTATAAAGTCTTTGATAGGGAACGCGTTAGTTTTCAGTGTTCATACACTGGTGTTCTGGTATAAAGTCTTTGATAGGGAACACGTTAGTTTTCAGTGTTCACACACTGGTGTTCTGGTATAAAGTCTTTGATAGGGAACACGTTAGTTTTCAGTGTTCATACACTGGTGTTCTGGTATAAAGTCTTTGACAGAGAACACGTTAGTTTTCAGTGTTCATACACTGGTGTTCTGGTATAAAGTCGTTGACAGAGAACACGTTAGTTTTCAGTGTTCACACACTGGTGTTCTGGTATAAAGTCTTTGATAGGGAACATGTTAGTTTTCAGTGTTCGCATACTGGTGCTCTGTAACATTTCTCCGATGAACGACTTACCCCTTCCAAGGTTCAAGTTTGTGCATCAAACGTCAAACCCTATAAATATTGTATATGTTAACATCATATTGAGTTATTACTAACTCAACCAGGCCTACCCAGAGGCCAAAGGTCTGACAACAAATACAATGATAAGCTTATCTGTTATGGTAAGCTATCATAATACTTCAAGCACCAAGACATCAAAAGCCAGAAATATACAACACATGTACCATTGATAATCATCTGCACTAAATTGTATGGTTATCACAAGGGAGTGTGCAATCAATCCTTATCATGTCCCAAATGTGGAGGCCAACACGATTCCAAAATTTAACATGTGATAGCAAAACCATGTCTTGTCTCAACTGCAAGGGTGACCACTTTGTAGCACAATTGAGTCTGACCTAATTGCACATGAAAACATAGACCAATACCTAGACAACATTAGCTAAAAACGTCATCAGACAGCTATATAACATATTCCCATGACAGCTGGTAAAACAAGCACTCGGCCAATCAGTACAGCGTGGACTCACAACTTCACTCAAGCCAGGAGATGAAAGGTGAATATAACAGTGATCAATCTCATAACTCCTATAAGGAATACAAAATAAAGAGTTGGGAAAACAGAGACGCCTTGATATACCAGAAGTGGGGTCAGGTGCCTAGGAGGAGTAAGCACCCTTTGTTGGCCAGTCACATCCACCGTGAGTCTTGATCTGGTAAACGAAGTAATCTGTAGTCAATATCAGTTTGCCAAGAACGGCCTAACAATCGATAGGAAACAAGTCAGACAGCATTTGACGCAATTATAGGTTGATCACCAAATCCTCCAAAGATATTGTCAATGAGGACCTCCATCATATTTTACATTTCAATTTCAGAATACTTGTGCGTGAAATCAGAGTGGTGTTTAAGAAATTGATTTCTGGATAGCTGATCACTAATTACAATTATTTCCATTTTCCTTTTTTAAGAAGCAACTATGCATGATGTAAAAAATTCTAGGCTTTAATTTATCGTGAGGAATGGTCGTGTAAAGTGTTGAAAAGTCATACGTTCTGATGTTATTGATTTGAAAAAAGTTTACTAAAACTTAAAAATTTCTTGGAATTTTTAGAATCCTAATTTGATTTACATCACTTCTGGTATATGTTGTGGTATGGTACTTTGAAGTTTCTCCTTCACAGATGTTCACATTTTCGTGAGAAGTAAAGATAGGGAATTACCTCGATCCAGCAATACATCTTTCTTTGTACGAGCTTTTGTTAAGTACAAGAGACTGGAGATTATTTACGAAAATCCAGGAGGGCCGAAATACAATAAACCATGTGAACACACTAAACATGTCATCCTGCAAGAACAACAAACACATTGGCAAAACTTCAATCCAACATAGTATTCATGTACAAATATAACAACACTGTGGAAAAGGGCCAAGATCTTCCAGGCAACATTACTAGGACTATTCTAATACAGCTCACAAGATAAGACAGACATTCTAACAAGCTAGTTCAAAGACAAACGTTGATCTAGCACATGCGCTAGTTAGGGAGAGCTTCAATCGTAAACTCTTAATCAAGGACACAGGCCTCCACACTAGAACACACAATGTACCATTTACATTGCACGGACACAAAGGGGCTCTCATACACATAAAACAACTGCAGCTAGAGTGGAGAAAATTACATATATCATGCTTAAACACATCCCTACAAATTCCACAAAAATTATACTCAATTTCTACAAACAGCTAACCGCTACAATTTAATTTCCAACATCTTGGAGCAATGTGATATCCATTTCAATATCTAAACCAAACAAGGCCCATCATGTTCCACTTCCCTACAGACCAATATCACTGACATCACAACTGTGCAATTTTTTTAAAGAATGCTCAACACCAGGTTGAAATGCTTTTGCTTTCTGGATAAACAAGGCACACCAGGTCCTGCATAGAGTGGATTCCATCCAAGATGCAGTATGATAGACAATCCTGTCCAGCTAGAAATCAAAGTCATAATAGGAATGGCAAAAAATCATTATACAGGAGCAGTCGTCATCCACAGCGCTAAAGTCTTTCATCTTGTATGGCATGATGTACTAATAATATACAAGCTTCGTCATCAGTTCCACATCAAAGGTAATACACTATGCTTCGTTAGGTCTTTCAGGTCTTCACACCGTGATACACCTTAGAGTTCTGTTATAAGTCGAAGACTCTTCATTCTCATGAACAATGACTTATCCACAATTCACCACAACAAACAACTACATGTATATCAAATAGCTGATGTCTCTCAGTTTGCAGATGACATAAAAATATATCACAAAGTCGGTATATCAAAATCATCACATCAGGTTGCAAAATACTCTGGACTCGATCCATCCAATGGGGTTGTAATATGTTATAATCAAACACTGTTGCAATCCTATTTGGTACTTCTGATCACATGAACATAAAATACAAATCCTAGCTAATTTTAAACTCTACAAAACAAATCAACCCATCAAGGTAAAATCACAGGCTCCTTTTCTATGAGTCATTTTCAATGAACATCCAAAGCTCACATCGAAACTTCAATACTATATGTCGCAAAATTCTTAAACTTAAGTAATGTTGCAAGCAAAAAGTTTGCTGCAGACAAACAAACTCTTCTAATGCTTTACATTTCCTATGAGATTAACTCTTGACCATGGTTGCCAGGATTACAACTCTGGTTGCAGGACCTATCTTCACAGTCTCGACAGCATTCAAGCATCTGTACTACGAATTGCACTTACAACCCATAGCAACACAGAAAAGAGTACAGGATATTTCGAATCAGAAGAACTACCACTTAACCTACACAGACTCCAACTTTCTCTAAGGTACTGGGTTAGGGTTCCCTCTGACAAAACAAACCCCGCAAATACAGGACTACAAGCACCTCTTACTTACACAGTGGGGTTAAGATGTCCCGAGTAAAGTAAAATAAATATCATCATTGTACCTCAGTGCGTTTTACATTATATGACGTCACAATGTAAAACTACATCACGACTTACAGGTCTGTAGTCGCATCTCGGGGATAATGTCATAATATTTTCTCGCTATTCACTAACGTTATCCAGTATTCAAGCAGTATATGTGTAAATATGTTTGTAAGATGATTTTTTTTTTCAGTTTTCTTTGATAATATATATCTCATATTTTTGTATATAGTGTACACTACAGTAATCTTGATATTACATTGTGACTTTGAAATCGCCCCCGATGTGCATAATCGTTTAGAATAAAGAAAGACAATCGTGTGTACATATCGAATTTGCACAGGTGAAATCTGCCGATATTTTATTTCGATCAAGGTATATTCCAAAAATTGCAGTTTTAGGTTTTTGATACGGAAGGTAGGATTTTTTGCCTAGTTTAGACAAACTTTGACAATGAGTGTGCCAAATGCCCAATATTTAAATCAATATTTTGGAAATTGCTAAATATGATATTGTACCGGTCCGGATCACTTTTCCAATTCGTCATATCAATTTCAACATATCAAACCCAAACTGTAAATGGTTTGTTCACCTGTGCTGAGGTGATAAGCAACTGAAAGTCTAGCGAATAAAAATTGCTCTACGTAACTTGTATTATTTTGTAATAGTTAAAGGAGAGGTTTCCGTACGTGGTACGATGTTTATATATTGACAAACAATTTTTAGTACAATTATGCGACTCTTGGAAGAATTTAATTTGATTTGAATATACTGTTATTACTTCTTATTTTGCTCGTGTCACCTTTAACCACTGCGTACATATACACTGATATCAAAACCCTCGGACCGTGAGAGGATGGTCCCTTTGGTTTCCAAATACAAATACACATATGGGCAACCTGATATATTTACCAAACAGTTGCTGTCTATGGCGTCATGGATCACATCTTCCCCTACCGTCTGCACCAACATCGGCAGAGTAATCCCCCAAAACGCAACAACCCAATACGTATTAAGCCAGTTGCACTACAACAAATACAGATACATTATCAAGGGTTCCAAAAATATGCACTGGTAGGAGCAAAGTACCCACCACAGGCAAAGCGGGTGCATCTCCTACGAAGAAGGGCATAGATACACGGACAATAGATATGTCTACTCGATAGAGATAATTGTTCTAATTGCTGCGCTCAAACACATTCACTGTAAGGGATATTGAAGAAGGGTATTTCTCAATGACTCCCTTAGTACACCACAAACATTTCAAACTAGTAGGCAAGATCTACTCAACACCACCCTCAACCTCTTGCATAAATCCACACAATCCAATCAACACATCAATTTACAATGGATACCCTGTCCGCATTAAAGTGAACGCGTTTGTCGACAACACTGACAAATAAGTATTATAGTATCACAATATCACTTATGACATGTCCCTAGGGATCAGAGAAATGTGCAACTCCATTCATTGCATTATAATCAACATCTACAAGCAGCACCTAATTTCTAACTCTAAACTCATACAAAAAAACCAAACCCAACCCATGAATGAAACCGCTTAAACATCACTCCAACATTCACACCGACAAAATCATTAATACTTTAGGGTGGGGAAAAATCGCAAACCACGGGTTATTGTTTCAATCCATTGTAAAATTATTGCTTTACTCCATTGTGGAATGGAATAAAGCAATAACCCTTTGTTTGCTACGACGCAGAAACTATCGCCCATTAATTATGATATTGTAACCCTCTCCCAACCATCACAGAACAATCTCATTGACACTCTTTATGCATCATGGGTCAATCTCTTTAGCCTTCAAACTCTGCTAACCATATATATCCACAAGCAATATTAATACTAAAATACCATTTACATTAGACTTTATACTAGATATTCTAACTTTATCTAAAATAACATGATGGAGTTTTCTGTGACTTTTGACATCATGTCAAGGCAGTAGTACATTGGCAATGGCGGGTAAGCCAGTGTCATTGACTTTAATTTCTACCCTACGCCTAAATTTTAAACTCGTAGTGATTTTTGTGGTATTGGTACCATGTTACTTGTAGATCAGAATTTGTCAGCTGGCAGTGGTTATGGGCTAGTCCGGTGTCAAATGAAAATACACTGCCTCACATCTAAAGCTAATGCGCTTTCATCCCAACTCGTTTTTCTGCCTGGTTATTCGAACAAATATTTTTGATTCTGGCATAACTATGGCCATCGGTATCGACTGTTTACTTACGGGAGAACCACAACCATTTCCGTTTGAGCAGGATATCTATGCCAAATATCTGACGCAGATCTTGTTCTGCATCGAACAATTGGGTTTTCTTCGTATCTATCGAAAATATAGATTTTAGCTGTCATCTATGATTAATTATTGTACACTTTTTTATGTTCATACCTCATCTTTTTCGATGGTGTAGGTTATTCTTTGATTCAATAAATAAGAGAAATAAGAATCCATCAGTTAATTATACAAAAGAATACTTTTATAATTTCTGTGTAACTTTCATACAAGAAATGTTTCAACTACATGTATATACTGGATAGATAATAACAGACTTCTGTTTGTTATATGTTGTCATAGCCATTATATCGTCAATAATGTATAAAAAGAATTCATTGCACGACACACATGGTGATATTATCAAGTCTATTCGTGGCAACATATTTCTTATACAATTCGAACACACTCGAATTTTCTAGGACATCACCTACAACTGAGGTTTTACTTCAAGGCTCAGGTTCAATGGAACAAACGTCTCCTATGAGTGAAAGATTTTTGATAGGGACGTTAAACAATATTCAATCAATCAAACAAGGGAACTGTAATAGACAGACGACGAAAACAATATGCCGTACAGTTCTTGTCTTCTGTACTGCAGGAGCCATAGACTATACAACATATAGTTGTATACTCGCAATGATAATTTAGTTTCAACCTGTTGGACACGCTCTGTTTGTAGATCAATATATTCAGTCATTTGTTCTAGTCTTTCAAATCACGGTTATTCTCCAAATTCAATCATTTTGATAGAAATTAAGAAGTGTACGTCCGTGTGACCAGAAGAGGCCATAACATATGCTTTGCATTTTGTCATGTACACGATCTACTGGAAATTACTGTGGTCCCTAAATATATGCGAGGAATCTATTATCGCATAATTTTGCGAGAAGCATCAATCGCAAAATAAAATTACCTGCTTTTATTTATATATTGCTATAATATATGTAAAAACTCTTGATCAACAGAGCACTCACCATTCCTGTTCTCGTGATTTGACGATTACGAGTCATTTTATGATATTAAGTATTCGGATAAAATAAGGAATCTACATTAAGTGCGTTTGCTTTCGGGCAAATAAAAGATCTCAGATTCATTCAAGGAACTTTTAAGGAAATAAGTTATGTCGACACAATAATCACCACAAGACTGTTTGGCAGTGTTTGTCATGGCTTTATATATAAATCAAATGATTGACTGAACAATGGTATAAATAATATTAGGGTAAGTAAATGTTTAAACAATGAAATCGATGTAACATTAGGCATAGAATTGGTTGGTCACACAATGACAATTTTCACAATAACAATGATACACAATGACAATGATCTACACCGACTTTCTCCATAGTGTATGGCGTAGCAAGTTCAATGAAAATGAGAAAATGACAAAAGCCCAATTATTGGCCCCAGACCCTGAAAAAAAAACCCAGGAATCTAGGGCGGACTTCAAATATCAAAATTCGACAAAGTCCCCTATAAAATCTCACTAGTTAACAAGAACAGCTCATTCTGTATAAAGTCATGACGCTTGTGGTTGATGAAAGTAGATATAATACGCTGGTGGTTCACCAAAATCTGAAACGAGAAAGAAAGACACGCAACAGCAAACACCGATAAATATAAAAAGTTGGGATGGGTGGAAGGGTATCGTCTGCAGCAGCTTCAGATTCCAAAAGAAAGCACCCGTAGTGCGCATGCTCTGGTGATGGGTAGAACTAGTTATCGAATATCGCGCATCCCGCGCGAGTTATCGTTCGTTGCACATGTACAAGTAACTGTGAATTGCTTGTCTCCATAACGGGAGTTAACTCTAATTATGTCGACACAATAATCACCACAAGACTGTTTGGCAGTGTTTACATGTCTTTATATATAAATCAAATGATTGACTGAACAATGGTATGAACAATATTAGGGTAAGCAAGTGTTTAAACAATGAAATGGATGTAACATTAGGCATAGAATTAGTTAGTCACACAATGACAATTTTCCACAATGACAATGATATACAATGACAATTATCTACACCGACTTTCTCAATAGTGTATGGCGTAGCAAGTTCAATGAAAATGAAAAAATGACAAAAGCCCAATTATTGGCCCCAGACCCTGGAAAACAACAGGAATCTAGGGCGGGCTTCAAATATCAAAATTCGGGCATATGTCGACAAATACCTGCTTTGGAGCAAGGTGCTCGGAGACATCCGCCACATGCGGCAAATTTTGGTCAACACCATGACACACTGCCAATTAACTAATCAACTGTCCTTAACCAACTGTTCGCTGTGGGAAGTGTTGTATACCTTCCCTGAGAATAGTGTAAAGACCCCCCTGAATGGCATTCAAGAATATAACCTGACCAATATCAGTTAGATGAACCCCATCTCGATACAAAACAGGGGAACAATACTTAAGATCTGGGTATGAAATATATCCCACTCCCCTTTGAATTATGAATGCACTCATTGCACTGTTTATTCTCCTGCGGGACTTTTCTGCAGAAGTTGAAGAGAACATGTGACGATAATAAGTGCGTGGCAAAATTTGAGACCAAATAAATCTGCAATTAGGTAACAATTGATAAAGGTTGTAAATGGTTAGTTTCATAAATCTTTACAACTGTCTCAGAGACATTGTACCAATGCTGTTGCCACCACAATGCAACATTATAGCGTCCGGAGGGCCAAACTGATCAAGCAACCCTTGAATTGTAGGTGCCATGTGTTCCCATGTCAGCCCCTCTGGCCAAACCATCTGATTGAAATGTTCTTGGATAGAAGGTTCAGGTGCAGATTACCAAAAATAGATCTTAGTGTGGCTGAATGCATGATATATCAAGGATGATCCAATTATCCAGACAGTTTTATGGGAACCTGCAAACTTAGCATACTCTCAATAACCAATGAAATGTTGCAAGCATTTGGAAATTATGAAATACCATACCCGAATGTAAGATTTGACAGCACTAGATTTCCACCTACCCTTGATTTTGATATCTTCTTCTGAAACCCCTAAGAGGTGCATATATGTTGCGCCCCCAATTTGAAAAGAATAAGACTTGAATGTAGATGTGTCTACTTTAATAAACTGCAAGGTTTTGCGCAATATTGAAGTAAACTGATATGAAGTGAGAGGCTTGCCATTTAAGTGAAGCAATAATGGGACAGGTGATCTTGGTATACTATGTAGATATTGCTGCAATGTTTGAAATAGTGTAGTGGTGTGACTGGTGTCATTACTAAGCCCGATATGAACAATCAAACTGTTAGCATATTGGTCTGTCTTAGAACCCCTAATGGTTAGTTGAATTTGATTTTGAAGGAACTGAAGATCCTGGATGGAAATTACAAGTGACGAGTTGTGAGAAACTGTTAGCTCACTGATTCTAAGCAATGCAAAGAATGCCAAATGAAAGGCCAAAGTAAATAACGTGGCCTCGTAATAATTTTTGCAAACTGAAGGGAGTGTCAATGTAATGCAATTTAAGAGGGGGGGGGGAGAAATGGGAGCCCGTATGTCATTTGAAGGATTTAAACGATGCATACCTTCTAGCATTTTCTTAACTATGAATACTTTAGTTGTGTCTTGTTTTCCTTGGATTTGAAGCTGATAACTGAGACCACTAATGTAACATTTTGCTGATGAATGTGATATATTATTTGCAGATAAATAAGCTAAATAATAAACAATTTGTTCATCGGAAGGTGGCCATAGTGCAGGAAGCATGTATTGAATTCGAAATTTAGTAAAGGAGTCTAGCGCTCTGCGATAAGTTGCTGCTGTGTTTTTGGCAACTGCTGCTGCAAGTAGTGACTCTACACGACCTTCCCATAATGCCGGAGGTAACTGGGTAGGATACATGTCCGCCTGAGGGGCCAGTGATTTGAAACGATCCCACTGAAAGCGAGAAATAGCATCTGCAATTGAATTCCTATATCCGGGAATATGGACTGCTTTTATTTGTATATTGGGTCTTAAGCAAAGGAGTACTAAAGGTCGGACTAGCTGCATGACCCTACCTGATTTGCTAGTCTGAGAATTTAAGATATGCACTAACGTAAGATTGTCAGTATTGAGTAACAGTTTCTTAGCAGTAAAACAATCTGACCATACCATTCTAAGAAGATAATGTCCCTGAGTATCTGGGAGTCCCATGTAATGGGCCACCTTATAACCAGCCATCTGTTATTAAAAAAGGCCCCACCTCCCCAAGAAGCACAACTATATGTAAATAGACTTAAGGAGGTGTTGGATGACCAAGTTAATGCCGGAAATGGCGTTTGGCCATTGAAGTTCACAAGGAAGTCCAACCAAACCTGAGCATCCAGTTTCTTACCCTGGGTAACTCGCACACGAAAATAAGATTTGTGTATACCTATGGTAGAGTTATAAAATCTACGAGTAAATGCTCTACTAGCTGGGTTTCCTTGGAGAAAAAATTTAAAGAGCCACACAATGACTGCATTTCTTTAAGTGTAAGCTCTTTTGACGCGCCCAAAAATAACAACATTTGCTTAAGCTTGATAGACTTTTCTTCTGGGATAACAATTGTTTGACTAATTGTGTCGATAACCAAACCTAAAAATGTTAGTTTAGTGGTTGGAACCTCGGATGTTTTGTCATTTATGGGAACACCGATTGCTTGACATGTTTGTCTAAAGACTAGAGCGAGGGTATAGCAATCTCGAGACCTTAGCTTACCAGCGAACAAAAAGTCGTCAAGGTAATGGGTGATATGGTTATCGTTTGCCTCTTTTGCTACTATCCAATGAAGTAAAGAAGAAAACTTCTCAAATGTTGAACAAGCAATGGAGCATCCAAATGGCACGCATTTGTCAGTGTAGAATACGCCGGTTTCGAAGTACGTCCGAGTTATTACCCTTTGGAGAACTCTCGTACGTAGTAAGGCGCGAAAGAATTTGTTTACACGCGGGAGTGGGACAGATATGCATCACTGTGTAAGCGAATGTACTCAGTAAGTTTCCTATACACTGTTTGATAATCCGAATTCGACCGATACACAAACTAAGTAAGTAATGAGTATTTAGGGAGTAATAAATTACATAGAATTCTTATCCTATCACGTTATTTCGCTGGTCATAAGTACCATATCCAAGATATTTCTTGCAAATATGACATTGTTTGTACGTTTCCACTTCGGTAAAACATTTCTTTCGATAGTATTTAGTATTCCCCACATTTACATATTTAAAGAGAAGCCGCTTTTAATACATTTCATCGTCTTCCTCGTTGGCTGTATATCCACTCTGTCCCACATAGGCATTCAAAGTTCCACTAAATGCACCTCCTATACAGAAGAGTTCGTATCTCGAAACTGGCGTATTGGTCATCTATATGTATGCCTAATAAGGAAAAATCTGTAGGATGTACAGATAACAATCTAAAAGCACTTGATAAATCCATCTTGCACAATAAAGCCCCCTTTCCTAAAGTTTGGATCATTTGAATAGCCTGGTCAAATGAGGCATATGAAACAGAACACAATTGTGGGTCGATAAACTGGTTTACGCTATTTCCTGATTGGGCTGACAGGTTTGTTATTAACCTCCAGCCACCATCTTTTTAGGCAATACCCCAACTGGGTTACACCTTAAATTTGACAAGGGGCGATAAAGGAATGGACCTGCCATGCGGCCTAATTGGATTTCTTTATGAATAATTTGAAGCAATTCGGTTTCATGTTGAGTAGCAGATTTGATATTTTTTGGTGAAATTGGGACCTTAAACCAGTATAATTCAATTTAAAACCATGAGTGAAACCAGAAATGACATACTGCACTAAATGGGTATCTGGGTATTTCACAAGATATTGTTGCAAAATTAATGGATTAATGGGTGTTGAACCGAGGGCCCATGTTTATTGGGCGTTGATAGGAATTGGGTTGTGATCGGGGGTTGAAGGGACGAAAATTGGGTTGACTTAATGGTTGACGAGATTGAGTGTTTGAGTGAGTGTTTTGATTCGAGGCTTGCAGGGATGAATTACTGGAATTGGCCCAACAATGAATTCTTGGGTGGGGTTTATTACAGTACATACAGAAGTCTGTCTAGAACATGAGCCCTTGAAATTAAAGTCATAGCATTTGAGTGTGGATTGGGCTGGGAGAGGCTGGCTTGGGTTAGAAATAAACAGTAACCACAGATCAGCATCCACTGAACCCCAAGAAATGTAAGGATTCTTGGACATCCGTAGCCTAAATTGTCTATCGTACTCCACCCACCCACCGGTTGATCTGTTTGCTGCCAGTCTAACCGTGTGAATGTACTTAAGGATGCCCTGGAGATCAACAGGGTGCCTTGTTAAGTAAATGCTGGCAAAAATCAAAAATGCATCAGTCCAGACATGAATAGATGCAATTCTTTAAAGTGGGTTTTTGGGTTGAATAGTCAGCTGGCCACCCACGATCGATACCTTTTGTTCGTTTGTATGTTCGAAGTCAGACTGGAGCAATTTTGATAAGTCTATATATTCTTTGGCCCAGATTTTTTCTTTTGTTGATTGATCAACATGTATGGCCAGCTCATCTACCACACTAACTAAAGGTGATATGGTGGGTTGTCTAATATTGATAACCGGTGTGAATGAGTTGAAGTTTTCACCTGTATATGACGCTCTCCCTTGCTGTACAGGTTGATGCAAATGAGCGGTATCCATTGGAGGGGTAGTAGAAGGTACCATGGTAACAGTGGTGGCTGCTGGCAGCTTACTTTGAGAATTGGAATGGTCTCTGGGTAGTGTGGAGGTGGCCCTACGCCTACTGGCAGCTCCCCGTGTCCCCGCTGCCGCCCCGATGTAGGGGGTTTTCCTACTCCTCTTCGATGCCATGAGCATGATGTATATTGCCTTAAAACATTTTTAATTGTTATAGATTTTGTGCATTATATATTTTGATAATTTTATACAACAATGGGTTACTAATACCGCAAACCTACAATGCTATGAGAGCATATTGCGTCTGTTTCTAAGAATAAGCATGTGGCATGCATGACGGTGACATGTCAATAACCGTATTTTTTATCTATCTATCTATCTATCTATCTATCTATCTATATATATATATATATATATATATATATATATAATTCAATAAAAAAAAAAGCAGGAAAATATACAGTTCCAAAATATATTTAAATCACTAGCGCTTTCTGGATTTTAACATCCATCCTCAGGTGAATACAAATTGATAATGAATACAAAGGTCTCTAAGATAAACAACTTTGTATTCATTATTAATTTGTATTCACCTGAGGATGGATGTTAAAATCCAGAAAGCGCTAGTGATTTAAATATATTTTGGAACTGTATATTTTCCTGCTTTTTTTATTGAATTATTTTGACTGTGTGATATCAACTCTTTCTATTTGGATTATATATATATATATATATATATATATATATATATATATAAGCACGAAAACCCAACAACACCCTACTTTCTTAAAGTGTCGGATCTGAGAAGATACAAGGCCAGTAAAGAAATTTATAAAAGCACTGAAAAGGCCACGACACTGTTGGTTATTTAAAACTCAAATTTTCGACGCAACCCGCGTCTTTATCAAGAGGCATATATTACATAGATAAATAACACACACCAGGAAAAACGAGAATTATCAATAATCTACATTGGTAACAAGAATGATACACTCTTGTACTGGGTGATAAAAATGGTGGTTTTGTTGTAAAGCGTGTTTACTGCCTTGTCTTTATCAAGAGGCATATATTACATATATGGCGTCGGTGACCGAGTGGTTAGGCCGTCAGACTCTCGACCGAAAGGTCGTGGGTTCGAGTCCTGGCCGCGGCAGGGATGACGTTGTGTCCTTGGGAAAGGCACTTTACATAAATTTCCTTCACTCCACCCAAGTGTAAAAGGGGTACCTGGCTATAGACAGTGAAAAATATTGTTAGAATGTTAGTGCTCTAGCGCTTGTAGTGGCAGCTTGCACTGTATGCTTCCTAGGAGGCTGAGAAAGTTCTAGATTGATATAAGGTCTGCCGGGGTAATAATGTACATTGATAATTGTAAAGCGCTTTGAGCAGCATACGCTGGCTAAGGCGTTATATAAAACCAATCATTATTATTATTATTATTATTATATATATATATATATATATATATATACCCAAACATTAATATATCAATGGATACATCTCCAACATGAATTGCTATGAGTATGCGACTTTATTAAGGACGAACATGTGGCATGCATGGCGGTGTCATGTCAATGAAACTATGATCTTTGGCCAAGTTCATGAAAACATCAATAATTCAACGAAACTTAATGGGCATAATCATGTTATTCGCTCCGCGGATCGAATTAGTTTGACGTTGTAGACGTTAACGTCAATTTGCAATATTAAGGATATTAATGTGTTTCTAACCTGATAAGATGAGATATACACCACTGTGAAGACATTTGTGTTTGTAACAGATCAACCCCACCGTCTACAATGGATTATAAACAAATAGCGGAGCGAATAACATGAGTATATATATACAGAGGCAACATTCTAACAGACGTTGAAAGGGGGAGTTTTCCCCAGAAAAGGGTTTTATTCGCTCCGCTGCGCAAAGGAATTTATGGGAGTGGGCTGTCTGTGGTCTCCGCGCTACATGGATTATAAACAAATAGCAGAGCGAATAACATGAGTATATATATACAGAGGCAACATTCTAAAAGACGTTGAAAGGGGAAGTTTTCCCCGGAAATGGGTTTTTTTTGGGGGGGGGGGTATAAAAAAGAGAAAAATGGGGCTTGGTTTTTTTTTTTGGGGGGGGGGGTGGATTAAGTAAAACCACGATGAAAGCGGAGCGAATAACATGAGTATATACCGACGCAAAAGCATTTCCTTACATTGAAATACACTGCATTTAAAAAAACCGAAAAAGTCTTTGATTATTGAAAGATATACATTTAGCGTCGGTATATACTCATGTTATTCGCTCCGCTTTCATCGTGGTTTTACTTAATCCCCCCACCCCACCCCCACCCCCACCCCAAAAAAACCCCCAAGCCCCATTTTTCTCTTTTTTATCCCCCAAAGAAACCCTTTTCCGGGGAAAACTACCCCTATTAACGCATTTTAGTATGTTTATTCTGTATATATATATATATATACTCATGTTATTCGCTCCGCTATTCATAGAAATTTACGCAAATTCACTCTGTACAAATAGCGAGTTAACAGGAATATATATCATATACAACATTCTAAATTATAATCAAGAGGTTTTCGCCGGAAAAAAGTATTATATCTTAGGGATTAAGACACAAAAATTTTGTTTCTTTTCTTTTGGGGCCAATATTTTATAAATTAAAGAAGTGGATCCAATAATAGTTGGGTCTATCAATGAAAATTCATAAATTCCCATTGATATTAAGAAGGGGCGGAATATGTAAAAGAAGGAAGCTTACCAAATAACACTAGTATATACGGACGGAAAACTAATTTTAATTGATGAGGGTGGAGCTTAGCGGAGCGAATAACAGGAGTATATATATACCGAGGCAACATTATAACGTTTGATGAAAGGGGAGATTTTCCCCGGAAAAGGGTTTCTTTGGGGGATAAAACATTAAAAAATGGGGCTTGGTATTTTTGGGGGGGGGGGTGTTAAATTTTAAAAACAAGAAACAGACGGATAAATAACACGAGTATACTGACGCAAAACATTCTCTTTCATTCATATTCACGAGGGGGTGGAGTACATATTCATTAATTACAACCCAAACACTATGTAGTGAACACATACATGTATCAGAGAACTCGGGTGATAGCATACTTTTCATGCCTCACAATCAATGCACGGAAACTGACTGTAGCAAAACAACTTGCGCACTTTTTGGAAACTCATTCTAAATTTGCCATTAAGTGAATGAGTTATCAAAACACACAGAACACGTCTCCAAAATAAAGACAGTATTTTTATTTAAATAATTAAATTTTAATGATAAAGCATACAGCAAGTATAAAACAGCGAAATAGGTAGACATAAAGTCGTTTATACGATAGACTGTGTAAGGAACTTAAATCATGCTATTCATTCCGTTTTTAAGATCTCTCTCTCTCTCTCTCTCTCTCTCTCTCTCTCTCATCTTTACATATTATGTATATGTAACATGTACGGAATAAATACAATTTGAATAAAAGAATCCCAACTTACGTATATGTTTTCTAAGTACTTAACGATAGCATTTAGGACGTTATAAATGTGCCAGCGGGCATGAAGATGATAGGTAAGGTGAGGTGAGGAACGATAGCATTTATTCCGTAAAGGTGACTGAATGATTTTTTATTTAAAAACGGAATAAATAGCATGATTAGTTAACATGTGTAAAAAAAAAAAAAAAAAAAAATATTAACTAGTTAGTCCGTGCAACTTTTAGACTTTAAAACGGAATAAATAGCATGATTTGAATAAATCATTAGTTATTTATATATTTATTATGTGTGTGTGTGTATATATTATTGCCGTTTCGCTATGCTATTGGTTTATAATTTACGGTACACATTATATTGATATTTCAATGCAAAAAATTTGTGATTTTTCGTCGGTATATACTCATGTTATTCGCTCCACTTTCATCACAGTTTTACTTACCCCCCCCCCCCCCCCGGCCGATTTTTGTCTGTTTTATTCCCCCAAAACCCTTTCCCCGGGAGAAAACTTCCCCTTTCAACATCTTTTAGAATGTTGCCTCTGTATATACATGTATATACTCACGTTATTCGCTCCGCTATTTGTTCATAATCCATTGTAGACAGTGAGGTTGACCTGTTACAAACACAAATGTCTTCATTGTGGTGTATATTTCATCTTATCAGGTTAGAAACACACTAATATCCTTAATACTGCAAATTGACGTTAACGTCTACAAGGTCAAACTAATTCGATCCGCGGAGCGAATAACATGATTATGCCCTTATGCCTACCGTTGTCAACAGATGACTAGGATAAAAAGGATATAAAATTGGATTAACAGATGTCAGATTTTTTCGATGTCGTCTGCAGCAGCTTCAGATTCCAAAAGAAAGCACCCGTAGTGCGCATGGTCCGGTAATGGGTAGAACTAGTTACCGAATATCGCGCATCCCGCGCAAGTTATCGTTCTTTGCACATGTACAGCTGGTCTCCATAACGGGAGCTAACTCGGAAGGCGTTAACTCTAATTAATACCAAATGTTTGGCAGTTCTTGGCACACTGATTTTGACTACGGATAACTCTTGTTTACCTGATCTAGACATAGGGCCCACGGTGGGTGTGACTGGTCGACAGGGGATGCTTACTCCTCCAAGGCACCTGATCCTACCTCTGGTGTGCCCAGGGGTCCGTGTTTGCCCAATATCTACTTTGTATTGCTTATAGGAGTTATGAGATTGATGACTGTTCGTTATCTTCACCTTCCATATTATCTTCACCTTCCATACTGTACATGTATGAGACAAATATCGCCCTAAAGTACCAAGTTTGTGTTTTATGAAGGAATGCTCTTAGCAAGTACATGAATAAGATATATTGAAGAATACCACGTTTATTATACTGGAAAATAGTACATGTATTGAATACTAAAAAAGCACAACAACAAATATTATATTATACGCCATCTACAAAGCAATATGAGACCCTTCATGACATGGAAAACATCGTTAAATATGAACTTATATGACACACTAAGTAAGTCGAGCAATGTAAACTGAAAATTAGGTGCATTCAAACTCTTTACGTCAGACATTTTACATTAGATTGTTATGATGTGAATAACTTTTCACCTAAAATTTCTTTGCACCGTAAGTATGGAACTAACAAACGATTTTTTTGGACAAAACATTGGTGAATGTATTATAATGTACTTAGAGAGCCCTACGAGAGGATGCGACTTGTTCACCATGTTCAAAGTCATTAAGTTAGTTCTTTTACACCGTATTCCGGTATTCAATTTTAACTGTATACATGTATGTATGTAAGAAATTCCATAATCAAATAACTCATTTTGATTACAATAGTTTTCATCATGTCCGCTTTGGTTTCCTTCCTAAAAATCAAGCAATCACAACAAAATTTACACCAATGACTGCAGGCAATATCAGAACAACAACAAATTCTGTCTTTACAAAATCACAAAACATATCATACTACTTCTTAAGATCTAGTCAGTATATATATCCTTGGTCTTTTCTGGATAATGATTCAAAGAACACCAAAGCAACAATATATCAACAAGTAACTGTAAGGTAACAAAAACCAAATTAAGACCTACTGAGTATAGCTAACTAACATTTCTGTTATTCTCCTAAGGTATCTTAGCGCCACCATTATTTCCAAACACTATGCAAAAGTAACACGGATACTATTACTAGAGATTCTCTAATATACTATAAGTAAAACCTAGATACACACAGAACCATGCCCAGATACCGAGTAGATGCTTAATAATGTCTGTTTGCATTTCGACATAGCCGTTAGACTTATCACAGCTGGTTCACTGTCAGAGAAGCATGTAAACAGGGGATCAGAATGTATTTACAACCTTTGTCTCAGGTTGATTGGCCTTTACTCCTGATCTGATTTCTTAACATATTATAATCTGATTGGCTTTTTTTTTTTTTTTTTTTTTTTTTTTTTTTTTTTTTTTACATTTTTACGTTTTTACGTCACATTTTAACATTGCAAATACTAAACCATAAAAACTTAAAGGTTTAAAAACTACTAATTATATACAGAAAAATGTTCAGACAACTATATTGTTTTCTATTTTTCAGTTCTTTTTCCTTCTCAAACGCAAGAATTGCTTGTGATTCTGTAAATATTCATCGATTTAGATACCAAATTTCTGTCAGTGTCATACAACATTAAAACGTGGTTCTTTTTTTCTTTCTGTCGCTGATAGAAACCCTTCAGTGTTCAGTTGGTTTGTCACGGAGGCCCGCCATGGTTAAATTGGTGTGTGCGTGGACCATCTTTAAAATGTTGAAATGCTTCAACTAAAGATTATTTGTGAGGGCCCTGGGATATGTAATTCCTATACAGATCTTTAAACTATATATATTTAAAATATGACTAGTCAGAATTTCATCTAATGCATATTGATGTATTGATGAATGCGCTTGTACAATGAATCTCTTTTAACTTCATTTCGGTTGAGATTCTGACTTATGGTCAATCATTCATAACAGGAGAATGGAAATTGCTGTTAAACGTACTTGTAAATTAGGTACAAATATACTTGATTACATAGTGTACTTTGTAAATGATCAATACACAAATATGATCTGTTGTTAATATTACCAAAAATTGATTAAATAAAACTAGAAGGTCAAACACGCATTCGTGCTTTCACTTGCATGCAGTTTCCCCCACGCAGTACAGTTAAGATTCAAGTAAGGAGGCGTGCCGTAATATATACAGAAATGTATATTATGACATTAAATAAAAAAACAGCAAAAAATCACAACAATTCAAAATACCATGAAACAAAATAATCAATGTTTCTAAAGTGCACGAAAGTATGACACTGCAGAAAAACTTAACATTAAACGAGTTTTTGTCCTTAATGTAATCTAACACCTTGAGATATAACCAAAATGTTATCAGTATTTACTTGTCATCCTGACGTCATCATGATAGTCTGACGCATATCATTTGCAGTAAGCAACAGATCAACTGGGTTTTTTTCTTATTATTCTTATTTTTCTTTTTATTTAATCTTTTGAATAAAAATTACAATTGAATAAAAAAATGTTTGCAGACTATTAATTTGATAGCAATGCCTCTCTTATAGAGTCACAAAACATTTTTGATTTATCCTGTAGGAAAGCATTAGTGCTTTATTTATTGAGAAGGGGACAGATGATTGGATGTTACAAATCGATTTATTGCAATGACATTTCCTCAATGCATCACAATAGGTTTTTTTTAAATGAACCAAAGAAATATTGAGCTATTTGAAAAGTGCTGCAGACCTAATGAATCTTAGAAATAACTTATCTTAAATTAAAATGCAGCTGACCCATAAGAAATTTAAACATCAATTCAATACCATGTCAACAATCATAAATCGGAATAGATAAAACTCCTTAGTGGTTTTCATAGACTTCAAAGGTTGTTTAAAAGTAAAAGTTTGAATTTCAACATCATCACCATGCAATATCTACATTTATTCATGAACTCAATATCGAGGGTATATTTGTTAAAACCAAGTGACGTCAAATCACGTGATCATTCTAAATATAAATATAATTGCCCTGAATATGTACATGTATTTTAGTCCATCATAACTTGATCCAATATCAGTAATGTTCCATCTGTCCTAATAAATGATTTATATATTTTCGACGAAATTTCCATTGTCCACCCTAACTATACTGTGCATGGTGAAATTTATGAAGTGGAGAGCCCTCCAGTAACTGATTACATGTATATATAACAATGCAAGCACAGAAGATATGCTACCGTTGCTACTTTCCAGATATATCATATTCATAATTATCCAACCCTGTATGGTTATATTTACTTGACTGCTGCACAACCTTGATATGATAGCCAATTAACAACTCATACAATTTTACCAACTAGAGTTTACATGTACATTCTGCCCATAAGTCTTCCGATTGTCACGGACGACAGCAACACCAAATCTGGAAAAAATATAGAGCTTGATATCATTACATAGCCACTGTGTGTGAAAAAGTGAAGTAAACAGTGATCAATCTCAAAATTCCTGTAAAGAACACATCAATAGCACGGCAAACACGGATAAGTGGGCAAACCAGAGGTGGGATCATGTGCCAAGGAATAGTAAGCATTTTTATTGGCAGGTCACACCCGCTGAACTCTATATCTTGATAAGGTCAATTCGTAGTCGGAATAAGAATGTAAAGAACGGCCTTAACAATTGGAATGAAACACACCAGACAGCATTCAAACTAACGACAGGTTGCATTTGAAAATCAGATTGTTGTAACGACCATAAAATGAGCGAAATGCTGACTTTATATGCGAGTATTGAAGCCCCTGTAACATCAACTTATATATTTGCTGAATGGCCGTAAGCACCGAGCAAAGGCCTACATTTTAAGCCCTCACCGGCCTTGGTGACGTCTCCATATGAGTGAAAAATTCTCTCGGGAGACGTTAAACAAGATACAATCAATCAATCATATATATTTGTCAGTAGCCCGCTTTAATTAAAAAACTTCTCATACTCAGAACATGGTCGTTCGTATTGAACAACTGAGAGACAAAAACACCATGTACAGGGATCAAGATGTATTACTACATAAATATGGGAAATTGACGGTGGGGAATCAGAAATCCAACCGTTTGTCATGAAGTTGAGTTGTTAGTTTGCCGTTAACGTGATAATTGGTGTTTTGTCGATTAATTCTAAATCATTTATAAAATGGCTAACTGCTGTTTACAAACCTTCTACTCGCTGAAGGTCTCATGTGACGTCTCACGCAATGACGCGTAAAATATCGAAAGTAAATCTGAATATCGCATGATTTGACTTTCGTCGCTTTCAAACTATAAAACTACGCAAAATATTTCATTTCAAACACATTTAAAGTCATTTTAAGCAAACAAAGAACTGATATCTAAAATCAAGATACGAGTGGAAATGAGTATTATTAATAGATAAACGTCGTCTACATTTGTATATATCTAATGATCGAGTTGAAGGCAACAACAAGATATTTTTAATACACGATATTTTAACGATTTGTTTTATATACAACTAACTAGAAAAATCTTCACATGAGTCCTTATTTGGCACAGTCAGTTTTCAAAGAATAAAGAAAAAAGTTGATTGTTTTCACTCCTCCTGATGCAAGTGATCAATCTCATAACTCTTATAGGCGATACAAAATAGATAGGTGGGCAAACACGGACCCCTGGACACTTAAGATTCATGCCTAAGACGTATTTTCAAGGTAACTTTTACATTATGTTGTCACAAAGTACACGGTACCTACGTTATATTCATTCTTTCATTGGGCCGAATAATATGACGGATTGCTCCATTCATCTGATCAAGAGAGAGAATTCACGGCGGGTGTGACCGGTCAAAAGAGGAACTCTTAGGCTCCTGATCCCACCTCTGGTATTTCAAGAGGTCCGTGTTTTTTCTGCTCTCAATTTTTTTCATCCTTTATAGAATTGAGGAGATTGATCACTAATCATTATATTTACTTTTTTTCATTCTAAGAAGTATACTCATGTGGAAATTTATTTGAACAGGAAATACTTAATTTCCGAGTTGCCCAATAGTTCTTTCCCTTCGTCTCACGCATAGTGATACGCAAAATTTAATATCGTCCACACGCGGTTGGTACATAAACTTATCGCTGCCTTTATATATTGCCCAAAGGCCGATTATCAGACATCATGCAACCACCAGAACTGCAAGGACACACAGTATTAGTAAGTTTACAGGTATTTAATTATAAGATAGCTCAAACAAAAATCGATAATTACCATTTTTCTTTGATTAAAATATCACACGTGCAGAAGAGAAAATAAAAAATAATTTCACATTTAATTTAATGGCCTAATTCAATTAAATGTTATTCCTGATATGGTCAGTTTAATGTGTACTAACGGCTTATATAAACAAAATTTATACTTTAATTACTTTTATCCGTATTTACATAGCTAGTCTATAGTATGCAAGGTGAAGATAACGAACAGTGATCAATCTCATAACTCCTACAATCTTGTACCCACCCAAACGTTCAACAGAACACTGAACGTACCTCTATCACAGAAGAGCTTATATCTCGGAAGTTGCGTATTAACAGGAACATTTTATGCATGCTATGATTCTAGTTCCTTTAAGGGGTCACTAGTATACAACAGCAACACATACCCATTACATGGCTTGAACGTATGGATGGATTTCCGTTTTGACTTTCTCCAAAGAACCCACATTTCGGGAATCCAGATGGAGCTGATGGGTAATTGTTTGACGCCTCCAGAAGAACCATTCCCATTCCATTGGTATTGTGAAGGTCAATGTGACAGTGAAAGAACCAGGCTCCGGGATTATTTGCTTTAAATCGGACAACGACGTATCCTCCCGTTGGAATTATTATGGTGTCTTTTTTTGGAGGGGAAATTGTTTTTGAACCAGGAACATTGCTGCCCCAAGTTTGATTTCTCCACTTAGCAGAATTACAATAATTTGTAGTGCTAGTTTTCATGCATTCAATGTCATCTGTTTCAGCAATAAATTTGGCTGTAGTCTGATCATATTCTCCAAATCCCATTTTGTACACGAAAAAATAGTGACCATGAAGATGAACTGGATGCGACCATCCTTGACCACTACCAATATTTGTCATTACAAACTGATATACCTTCCCAAAGTCAAGATTAACGGAATATGTGCAAGCGCAGACAGAGTCAATGCGACATTTCGAGTCATCGCATTCTGTTCGCAGTTCCTTGTTTGATTCCGTGAGTATAGGTGCCACAGGCGGAACAAATGCATGTCCATTAACCGAACCAGGAGTATTCCCTGATTCTCCAGGAAAGGCAAAATTAAAAAACAGCGTTTCAGAAACAATTGCAACTTCACTATACGTTGGATTTGATTCGTTGCTGTTTGCTACATCATAAGGCAGACACTGTCTGTACTCATTGGCGGGGTAATACAGATATGGACAGTTGAATGTTACACATGGTGTTCCACTGGTACAATGTGTCTGATCGATTGCTCGTGATTTAATGTATGAAGAGGTGGACGTTTCGTATTCAATTATTGCCTCTGCAGCATGATATTCATATAAATTGCTCGGTAGGACTTCAATACTCTCTGCAACTAGAAGATACGAGTTGACAGTCTTTCCTGTGTACAATAAAAAATCAAATCGCTCTCCAGGATGAATGATAAACGATTCTACAGTGATTGCCTGACTTTCCTCCCCAATTCCTTTGACAATCTCAAATCCATCAGATGCTACAATTGTAATCTCCGGATGATCTTGAACATAAACACGGAAAGGGTAAAGAGTTGCTGCACTTATCACTCGAAATCTGTAATATGTCTGTGGCTTTACGGGAAAAATTTCAAGAGGGGCCTCATTGTGTCTAGGCTCGGAAGACGAGAGTGGACTCCGTGAATAAAATCTTCCTTTACCATTGATAAGACCTGAGTGAAAATGAAATCGACTAAAATTAGCGCCATCAACGGACTGTGTAGTTTCAATTCGAGTCGGTGGATTGTTTTGAAAATTGTAAATCCCGTTGAGCATGCGCTGATACAAAGTTTCAGGTTCATCGTTGTGATTCCAATCCTGCAAGAGAACGGTGAATCCAACTTGTGGTTGAGAAAAGGATTTAGACCGGGGATAAATGATAAGCCCTCCATACAAACCCATGCTACGCTGGTCTCCTATGTGTGCATGATAGAAACTGGATCCAGGTGGGATCGCACTGAATCTGTGGGTAAACGTTTGTCCGGGCAAAATTGGACACTGGCTTATAAAGGCTACACCATCAGCATGCGGTGTCCCACGCTGATGCATCCCGTGAAAATGTAACGTTGTCGAATCAGTATGCATCAAGTTTCTAACATGGATTATCATTTGCTGGTTTTCGTAAGCTTCTATGGTTGGTCCAGGAAATTTATCATTAATTGCTATGACAAGGCGGGATCCATATCCATCTGTCGTTATAATGTCACTGGTGACGGAATCTGACAAAGGGTTGAGTCTGTTTGTATCGTTATAGTAGTAAAGCTTACCACCAGATGGAACAACTAGTAAAGGATCTTTTGTTGTCATTGTCAACCTGTGATCAATGGTGAGAGAGCATTCGCACGTAGCATCAGATTCTCTACATGTATCAACCTTACAGGTGGGACCCTCCTCTGGAGTTTTCCAGTATCCTTGAACCAAGACGATACATACAAGCAACGTTGCCAAAAAAACACACCGAGTGCTAAGCTTTAGATTCATGCTTCGATCTGAAATAATTGATTCAATTAAATGAGAAAGGAAATGTCTATATATTAGGAAAGTGATTTATTTCTAGTAAATTATAGATACATTGCACATTCCGACCCATATTGCATGTACTGTTTAAACATAAACGCAATCAGACACAATGACATATTACAAAACATACAAGCATTTTTCAAGTTAATGAACCATTTCATATTGTCCCATACATGTATGGGATTTCCATATTTCGTATAAAGCACCTGAAGTATGGATACTCCTCCTTCTGATTTTTTTTTTTGTAGCTATGATTTCAAAATGAGTGAATTCCCTGCCTATCTCATCCCAATTTCGATTTATATAATCGTTTCAAGCTTTTGGTAAATTTCAGAGATTTACCTTTTACCGGTATAATAAAATACACAAGGTACGAAACAAAAAATTGTATATAAACAGGGGTTCTGGCTTCAGGGCACATTTTGCAAGTAATGGGATGAGATAGACAGGGAATCAACACATTTCGGAGAAATGGCCGCAAAATCACAATCAGAAGAGGGAGGTGTAGTAGTATCCATACTTGAGGTGCCTGTGGTACGAGATAGGACACAGTTCTCTGAATAAAACATAATGGATATAACTCGATGCGTCTTCATGTGCTAGGTATCTATCGCACTCGAACCATTTAGCTTACGTGGATGTCACTATATCCAATATGTATTATTAATGTCAGTATTTCATTTCAGTAAAAAAAAATTAAAATCCCTGAAAATGCACCAAATGAATTGAAGAAAGCTGGCTTAAATTTGAAAATGCACTTTTATTATATATTTTTTTTTTAATGAAAGTGAAATCAAGGCATACACCCTTAGTAAATCCTCCCTCAGATTATGTGCAGGAAGATTTCGACACTACAGTACCTTCTCTTAAGTAGAGGCTATTATAAAATTCATTTCAATATGCAAATATGTTGATAATGCGACATTAATTTCCAAATTAGGCAAAATAGAGCTATAACTTTTCATTTCAAAAAATGTTTTAAATTGCAAAAATTCTTACAAAGTAAAGCTTTTCTCTATTTACCTGTTTCCAGCTAGATTCCTTTAAACTATGTGCCCATCGTATTTCAAGTATCTGCATGTTATTTAAATGATACAGTGCATGACGTTTATACAGAAGACTGTTGAGAACAAATTTTCGCAAATAACAACAGATGCACTGACGAATGAGCGGCAATATTGAGGGGAAATATATCACTAGGCAAACGAACAATACTTAACCTTGTGTCAGCTAAACTGAAGCGACAAATTAAGATACGAAATGATCAGTATCTCTTACAAAATGGATGGTGGCCGTTGGAAAATGTAGTCAAGGGTTACTAATGTAAACGAAATAATTCTTCTAATTCACGCTAGTTGGGGTGTAGCTCTTCTAATTGGGTATTCATACAATTCGGCCCAATAACAATTAATTCCCCAGGGACAGTTCGTCAATGTGCTAACTTAATGAAAAATAAGTAAATTATTAAACATTGTCACCAAATATTTTATTCAAACACTACAATAGACATGCTGTGCTTTAAATGCACATGAAATGCCTATAAGTTTAAGTTTTAGCTTAGACTAAAGGTATTCGAAAAACAGTATGCAAATAACAAATGAAAAGAACTAAAACGGAGTTATTCTAATTAATGTTCCACTCATATGGAGACATCACCAACACCGGTGAAGGGCTTCATATTAAGGCCTTTGCTCGGGGTTTACGGCAATTGAGCAGTGATTTAGCGGGCCACACCTGCTGCGACACGGGACATCCGGTTTTAAGGTAATATCCGAGGACCCTTGGCATTCACACCTGATGCCGAGCGTTTGGCGATGGAACTATCACTATCTGTTTTAACGACTAAGGTCTGTCGCCGCCGGGATTCGAAACCCGGCCTTCTGCATGCGGGTACGAACGCTCTAACCTCTAGGCCACCGCAGCGGTTTTTAAGATTGAAGAACGTTAATTAATGTATACATTTCAAACTTGTACATTCCATACAAAGAAATTATTTATCTTGCTTTCAGAGCAAAGCTTAGATATAATACCAAATTAAAAAATAAATGATCTGAAAGCAAAGCCCCCCCCCTCCCCCTTCCCACTTGTAAATTGAAGAAATTATCATTGAAAAAAGAATAAAATATAATCTATAAACCCTGATTACTTGAAAGAAAAACATGAGGTGCTACATTTTCTCTTTCAGTTTGGTCTAGTTTGATCATCAACCATAGTAGATGTCTACGGTAGTTGACTTCCGAAACGTAATTGCACATGCCTAGCTTGCTTCCAGACCTTCAGTGCGCATGTCTGGTTACTAAAATTTGACTATCCTATAAGCATAGGTTGTTGTTTGGTAGATTAGACATGCGCAGAAACACCTCTTCCGGTTTCGACCATAGGCAGTTCGATCGTACTTTGGTTCAACTCTAGTTACTATAGTCTATGATCGAACTAGACCTTTGATAATGAATAGCACGAGTTAACAGATTCCATACACGGATCCATACACCGATCACGATTCCAATCAATCTTTCGCGTTTTTATGCAATATCGAATCTCTAGTAAAGATGCACTATGTTTTGTGTGGCTCTCACTCCTAATGAACATTGGTCCATAAGAGAGTTTAAGTGTTGGACACCCCCAAAACTCGCGGCTGCTAAAAGATAACGATCGCCTCTTCGTATTAACACACGCTATGCATGATCGGTTCGCGTCCATATCAATGCAATCCCGTGTGGATCCGGGTTAGAATAGGTCCTCAGTAGCCCTTGCTTGTCGTAAGAGGTGATTAAATGGGGGTGGTCCTTCGAATGAGACCGCAAAAACTGACGTCCCGTGTCACAAGTGTGGCATGATAACGATCCCTCCCTGTACAAAGGTCGTAAGCGCTGAGCATAGGCCTAAATTTTACAGCCCTTCACCGGCAGTGGTGACGTCTCCAGATGAGTGAAATATTCTCGAGAGGGACATTAAAACAATATTTAATCAGTCAATCAATCAACGCCCTAGTTTAAATATGTCGGATTCGATCGAAGTCGACTCAATCGGTTTTTTTTTTTTAAATTCCTTTTATTTTATTTTTAATACAGAAAATAAAATTTTAAATGCGCTTTGAATGTTTCCATTGCTGACCGCATCGTTCATTTTGCATTTGAATATGATCATCTAACTTAGCTGTTTATTTTGGTATTTATTGTTCATTTTAATTAGACTTGTTTACCCTTTCTGCTTCCCATACAACTTTACAAATACATCGAAACCGAAACCGAAACCTGACATTTATAGGAGCAGTTATTGTTAGTATTCGACATTCAATAGTAGTTCAATTAAACCATAGTTATAAGTATTGATATTCGTGTCAGTATCGCGGGTGATTATTGAAGCATACTCATAACATCAGTGATCAATATATTTACATTCACTCCGTGTAATTCTATTAAAAATCGCTCTCAAACAAAAATTACATAATCCGCTAACGCGGGTTTTGCATTTTTCTGCAATGTTTTGAGACCTTCATATCCCATTTAAGAAACCAAAGAAAGCATTTTATTATATAATCGAATATGAACAGGAATATACAATGGATTGTTGTACGCAAGATTCGATCGATGTTCGCCATTCAGCAAGATATTGAACCCTATGCATATATCCGAGCCAGGTTCCATCACCATGCAGTTGTAATACATATTTAATTTCAAAACTAGGCTGAAGCTTGCAGCCACTAACCAGAAGCCAGCAACCAATAAGGAAATTCATCAATGCCCCGAGAGTACGCCGAATGTTCAAACTCCGCAAATAAATGATTGAGATTAATAATTTTTAAATCAATTAAGACACGGACTGTTAACAATCATTGTAAAAAACTTACATAACAATCTAGCTGACCTGTAGAGTTTAATTGGAACACTATTATTTTGTATCTTAAAGCCTAAACATAGAGGTTCATAGCTATGTAATCTTGTAAGAGTCCACGAAAAGAGTATCATGGCAACACATAGGAGTTCTTGGACTATCATTTGCCGCCCTCACTGTCAGACTTTAATGGTGCCACCTGGAAATGTCCGTAGATTGGGTCACTTTCAGACCTCTATAATGTTCTTCTTCATTTTATATAAGCCATTTGAAAATGTATGATCTTTTCACACAAACCTTTAAGAATATATGGCATATTTATGAGTCAATTTTGGTCAAAACATGGGTATTCTATTTTTAGTAACACAGCTCTGTGAAGGTGCGTCATATGAAAAAAATATTATCACCGAATGATTTCCTATAAACAATGTTACTATATATATAAGTATCGGCTCAATCCCTGACGGTCGACTTATCACCCTCTACCTGATTTTTACATGGAACCATACTTAAATGAAACAAACTGATCAAGAGATAAATAAAAATGTAGAGGACATATATAACCCTGAAGGGGTTTCAATCGGCCATTGAAGTTAAATGCCCTCACCTGCAAGTTCCTAATTTTACTTCTCATGTGCTAATATTGAAGGTAAATAACAAGCAATCTTTAAAGAGCCTTCTAAGAGTCCTCAAAACCAGTATCGAGGTTAATACGGGATAGAGGAACTAACAAATGGAACTCTTCAAAATTCGAAGTTGCAAAAATTACGCTTCACTTGGGTAACTCTTTTATATACAAATTAGTGATGGCTAAAGACAATTTATTTCTGATGAAAAAAATATCTGCCTGATTTGAAGATTATTTTTCTGAGAGTTGCAAATCAATATTCTATTACCAAAAACATGAGTTACTGGATTAAATTTCTGATGTTTGGTAGCCGAAAGCGACTAAAAAAGGATTCACAGCACCATGTGCTTCCTCTACCGTATGTAGGTCTGGTAGATATCTGATGGATGCTCATAATCTACAGGACAACAATAGGGGCAAAGACGCTTGTACGAAAAGATAAATTGACGGAACGAGCTACATGTATATTTAAAAATAATAGGAAATCGATATCTTCATGCATCGAAAGGTGCCAATAATTTCTAGTTTAAAACAATCAAATATTCTTTCTTCATTCTCAAGATCTGCATAAAATGGGGATCGGTAGTAAGAAGCCTAGACTCCCATCTTGTTTATTTCCATAAGATGGCCAAAGGATCACAAGCCCACCAGTTGGTCATGAATGCCGAGTGTCAGCAAAGTAGATGGTATATTTAATTTATGTTGATATCTAGGTCAGGATTTGCAAACCCTGATGCTATAACAAATCATGTCACATTCAATTCTATAGAAGTTCAAGCAATAACAGTAACAGGACTGCAGAAAAGGAGGTATACATTTTAAAGGAGGAAGAGGGGAAGAAATGGGGAAACTGTAAGGTTAATGAACACACCCAGTTAGATTTTGCGTGTACGTGTACTAATTACATTTGAAATTTCCATGAATGTTTACAGTAAAACATATTTCGATGAGGTTTTACAGTAAAACACATCTTGGGGTTTACGAAATGCCAAATGTATATGGAGAAGAATCGAGAAGATATATTAGCAGACCAGCACTGCCAGCAGATCCTGAATATCTGGAAAGGCATAAATCCATCTCTGGGCCCCATTTCGATTACCGATGGGAAAGCTGGATGGTGACAGCTAAAGCAATGCATGCCCCGGATATCATCAGGCTCCGGATAACACCCGAAGCTATCTTGGTAAGCTATTAAAATACGTAATCTTCATATAACATTGCAAATTGGACTTAGGCCTTCTTTATCAGTTTTTTGCTAATTTACACTGTATGTTTTTAAAGGTCGTTAAAGGACTTTTTGGGATTTTACCTTGTTGATATGGTGGAAAGAGAGTCGTCTTCGCAAATACAGCCTGTATCACGAGATGAACAAGAGCTCTGCAACCCTCCATTGCCAAAAGGAGAGTCATCAAGACAGCAGAAGATGACGGTACTATAAGTTTTATTTCTAGGTATTTAAAGAATGTTTATTTCATCATTATATTTTTATACAATGGAAGAAGTGTGTCCAATCAGATGTTTACAAGAGGATGAGGATGTCTTGGAAGGATTTAAGAGGGAGACCACTGAAACGGTCGATGAAGGGGTACACTCTAGGAAGAAAATTTTATGGTGAATTTACTTATAAGCAACTAACAGAGAGTCGGGGCACTGTTAAACCAACGAATGAGGCACTTACGTAACGCGGACAAGGAAGACAACTACATTGTGGCTGTAGTAAGTTTATTTTCCATAACACTAATAAAAAGGTTCCTGAAAGTATGTCAAAGACTGGAGTGTAGAATCGCAGTGTTTGCTTTCTTTTTAGGATGCGGTACACAAGACCATCGTCCCAATGGTACTTCTGTTCTCTTCAGAGTTGTGGGGACAGCAATGGGGACGCGGTGCGTATATCCAACTTAATTTTATGGCAAACGGGGTGACTTCACCTTCTCCATCGTCAACATCCCATATTCATGTAACAATAGTCCATCATCACCTGCATATGTTTATGTCACTCAGCTAATTCGATACGCAAGAGCTTGTTCTGTGTATGGTCTGTTTTTAAATCGAGGCTACTGACAAACAAGTTCATGTTACGGTGATTTCAACAGTCTCGTTTAAAGTAAGCATTTTGCAAATTGTCGTTATAACGATCTAATTTGCAAATACAACCTGTCATTGAAGCAAATGCTATCTGACATGTTTTATCCCCATTGTTAGGCCTTTCTTTACAGACTGATTTTGACTACGGATCACTACGTTTACTTTATCAATGTATAGGGCTTACAGCGTGTGTGACCGATCAACAGGGGATACCTACTTCTCCTAGGCAGCTGATCCCAACTCATAATTTTGTATTCCTAATAAGAGTTATGATATGATCGCTGTTCGTTATCTTCACCTTTTCATCTAGATTAATTCACTACTACACTGAAGGATATTCCAGGGAATAGTGCATTTAACTCATTTGTCACTCAATAATCGTGTACCTCATTGATAAATTCCATCATTATTAAATTACATGTAATTACACCCTCCTATGACGTCATAAGAGTTTGCACAATCAATGATTTCTTCAGATGTATGCATGATACGAACACAATTTGTTGGAGTCTTTTCCAAAATTTATTGTAAATAATCAAACATAAAATGCTTTAAAAGTCGAAGTTATATATGAATAATCAAAAAGTTTCAAAATATCCAATCCACGGGCAATAAATCTGTTTTCATTGATTTATTGATCAAGTCCATTTTGCGATATATTTTCTTTATTTTACATACACATTTTGTATATTTTTGTAAAGGTACAGTTTTTGTGAAATTTTGATGATGCTGTTAAAAGCAAATGTTCGAAGTTGATCCATGATTCTGTATATGTGTATCTTGCATCATAAAATGTGCAATGATCTACATGTATATATTTTATTCGATAATTTATCATTTTGAACTGTAATAAATTGAATCATAGATGTATTACACGTAGTAAACATAAAATGGTGATACACACATGAGAAAAGGGACAGGAACAGTTAAGGAATGTCTTGTAGAGTTGCCGGATATTTCATTGCCAGTAGTGATGGTCATGATAGTCTTGTAGGCATTTCTCTTTCTATAAATAAAACATGAATGTAAATACAGAACAGTATTGCAGTACACAATAAGATCTATTGCAATATTGCATTAAGCCACACTTTGTAAATACACCATAAGATCTATTGCAGTATCGAATTAAGCCACGCTTTGTAAATACACAATAAGATCTATTTAATTATTGTATTAAGCCACACTTTGCAAATACACCATAAGATCTATTGCAGCTTTGTACTAAGCCACGCTTTGTAAATACACCATAAAATCTATTGCAGTATCGTATTAAGTCATACTTTGTAATTACATCACAAGATCTATTTCAATATTGTATTAAGCCACACTTTGTAAATACACCATAAAATCTATTGCAGTATCACATTAAAGTAATTCCACCCTCCTGTGATGTCATCAGATTTTGCAAAATCAATGATTTATTTTGATTTATGCATGATAGAAACATAAATTTTGTTAGAGTCTTTTCTGATAGCTATTGTAAAAAACTCTTGTTAATAAAACTTTTCAAAAATTTAAGTTATAGATGAATAGTCAATGATACATCTTTTAAAATATTGAATCAAAGGGCAATAACTCTTTTATTGATTTCTTTATCAAGTCTATCATGTGAGAGATTTCCTTTATTTGTACAGAGATTTTGTATATTTTTGTGAAGATACAGTTTCATGAAATTGTTATGAATGTAATTATATCGTCATAACCAGTTTGTATGAAATTTTGATAACGCTGTTTAAGAAAAATTGCAATTTTCTGAGGGTGATATATGATTCTGTTTAATGTCTCGCATCTTACAAAGTGTGATGACCTATGTATTTTATTTGATAATTTGTTAGTTTTAACTCTAATGAATGGAAATAAATACACTTTTAAAACTTGTATCAGATAAAACTGCGAGTATGGATTTACCTTAAGCCACACTTTGTAATTACATCATAAGATCAACTGCAGCTTTGTATTAAGCCACACTTTGTAAATACACCATCAGATCTATTGCAGCTTTGTATTAAGCCACACTTTGTAAATACACCATAAAATATATTGCAGTATCGTATTAAAGGACTTGTCCCGTAATTTTAAAACTTGCATAATTTTATGAAAAATATTCTTTATACTATAGTTGAAAAGGATACTAAATACAATAAAAATTGTTGTGAGCATATTTACAGAGATATTGCGAGTTGAAATTCAAATACAGCAATATGCATATTTCGATCGGAGATTTACGCGCCATATTACTGTGACGTCATATGCGACAATTGGAATGAGAAAGCACGTAGTAAGCCGGTGGTGATTTAGGTGATAATCCTATTATTTTATCTATAAAACCACTTTAACAGCATTATCTGTGTATTTACCCATCAATTAATGGACTATGGTGTATTGTGAGGCATACGGTTGCACCAATATTCAGAAGAAAGGGTGCCGATTTAATCATTTTAGTTCCTCAAAGGATGCAGCTCGGAGGATGGCATGGATCACACACAAGTTTGATGCTACAGATATTAGACGGTTGTGTTCAGAACACTTTTCAAAACTTCAGCTAGACCGAGATCCTGAGAACTAGAAGGCGACTGGCTTTGCAGGGGCAAAGATTCTACTTAAAGCATGCCAGGCCTAGATGTACATGTACCTCTTCGTTTGTTCAAAGTCACTGAGTTACGGGATAATTGTGGTTTTCTATCGATACTATTTAAATGTGCTGGGATTTTTATTGTCATAGATAAAAATATTTTTCAATGTTACAATGTTTGTTTTCAAATCGCTCGTGTCAAGTTCAAACTGCGTGTTGATGATTCTAAATAACAGGCGATTTTGTGAAAATGGCCAGCTTTCAATGCATGCCTGATGTTGTTTGTAATCTGAGCGATGAGAAAACACAAGAATCGGTAATTTTATCTATAATAATAGTTGTAATGGTCTATTCCATACCACACATAATAAAAACACAGGAAACGGTAATTTTGTTTGTAATAATGATTTACCTGGCCTACAGATCGGCTGTTGTGTATATTTTTATGATATACACTGCACAGGAAACTTCTCAGGTTATCAAAAATTATGCTTAGTGTCTCGATTTGTGCAAAAAAATAAAAATTCTACCTACATGCATACCGCATTTCTATTTCCCGAAACCTTCAAACTTGGTCATATTTATGTATTGCAGCTAACAGGTTTAGCCCATTTCAAAAACCTGTGCTTTTTAAAACTTCTAATTAAACTGTTATCTATCGTATATAAATAATTTCCTAAAATATAATATTACCCGGTGTTTCCGGGCACTTCCTGGTGTCCTGGGAGTTCGCAGTGTCGTGGGTGTAGTAGGTAAAATATCCATGCTTCGAGAGAATGAATAAATCCAAGTAGAATTGTGTACATGTACAACATGATCAAGATACCCCTCAATATGGGCCGTCTGTAGGGTTTCTGTGGACGTAGTGTTTGTGTAATGATGATATCCCAAACAGTAGCTGACACATAGATTGTCTAAACCCCCCCCCCCCTTTCTCTCTCTCCCTTACTCTCAATCATTGACTAAATGAGTAATTATTGTCATAAGATGCAACACTATTGCCATATTATTTCATCTATCTTTATTATTGCTACAGTTTTACACATTTCTCTCTCTCTCTCTCTCTCTCTCTCTCTCTCTCTCTCTCTCTCTCTCTTTATAAATATAAAACCGTGATAAATTATAAATAGCTCAATAACTATCTCTCTCTCTCTCTTTATAAATATAAAGCCATGATAAATTATAAATAGAAATATCTCAATAACTCGCTCCCTTTATAAATATAAAGCCGTGATAAATTATAAATACAAATATCTCTTCTTCCTTTTTTTTTTTTACTACTGTAACAGTTCTCAATAACTTATTTGTGCTTTTTTGCTATTGTTTGATTTCTGATTGTGTAATTTATAATCCATGTGGTATCCGAAGTCAATGCTATCAAAACTCAGGTATACAGGGGCTTTCCTCGAGATCTAAAGACTGCCGGTCATCATTAGCCGTGATTGTTATCAAAACATCTTTCTCAGGTAGCTGTAGACCACGGTTTTGATAACAATAACAGCCTGTACCTACAGGTATTCTTTAGATTTTGAGGAAGCCCTGTGTTCGAGAGTTTTGATAGCATTGACCTGTCCACAACTGCTATTTTCTCGTAATTCAATTTTTTTAAAAAGACCCCCGGCTACGTTCATGATTTAAAATATATATATATATATATATATATATATATCATATATTTGATAAGACATGTAAAAAGCCCTACCTAATTTACGTATTATTTTTAGCAATTGTGTTTTATTTTGATTTCGCCATGTTTACATCGTTCGATAGCTACGCGTGGATTATAAGTAAAATATTCACATCAAGGCATATTTTTTTTAAAAATATATAAATGAAGAACATTAGTAATCAATTGAATGACCGTAAATTATAAATAATGCAAATAAACAAAATGTTAACGTAATGTAGATGCGTGTACATGCATGTCAGTATGCACGGTATGCAGTAGGCTATATCAATAAATTCCATTCGTCGTTTTCTTGTTGAACAGTTTTAATGTAAAGGAATAATATCTAATAAAACAAATTCGTCATTGATGTAAAAAAAAATATCTACCCGTACCACACTGGTATCAAACGAAGTTAAATAATAACAGGTTTCTTCACAAAAAGCTGATCGGCGAGAGATGCGATTGTCGCATATGACGTCACGGTATCACGTGACCCGCTATCTCATTAGTAGAGATTTCGAAATCAGGAAGTCGATTTGAGTCGATTGAAATGTTAAATTAAACCTGAAATATTGCTTTAAAAACTGGGAGATCATTTTTTATATGTATTGTGATAAAAGTTACTTCAGTTTCTAAATAATTCACGAACGTGGGACATGTCCTTTAAGCCACACTTTGTAAATACACCATAAGATCTATTGCATTGTCGTATTAAGCCACACTTAGAATGATAGGACATATGAAGCAGAATTTTTTCAAAACCTTCAATGTGGGCTCGAAATAAAAGCCACCATAGAGTCGTCCACTTCTGCTTCCTATTTGGATGCTTTGTTGGAGGTGGGCATTGGCGGCAAAATGACAATTCAACTTAATGACAAACGGATGATTTCAGCTTCTCAGTTGTCAACTTCCATATTACTGTAGCAATATTCCATTATTACCAGCATATGGTGTTTATATCTTTCAACTGATTCGATAGGCATGATCTTGTTCTGCGTATGGTCAGTTTTTAAATCGAGGCAAGCTACTAACAAACAAGTTGATGGTACAGTGTTCTCAACATGCTCGATTAAAGTCAGCATATCGCAAATTTTATGGTCGTTATAACAATATACTTGTAGTTCGTCAATCCAACCTATCATTAGGTCAAGTGTTGTCTGATGTGTTTCATATCGATTATTAGGTCAATCTTGGCACACTGATTTTGACTACGGATTACTCTGTTTACATTTTCAGGATATAGGGCTCACGGCAGGTGTGACCGGTCGACTGGGGATGATTACTCCTCCTAAGTACCTGATCCCACCTCTGATGTGTCGAAAGGTCTGTGTTTGACCAGCCATCTATTTTGTATTGCTTATACGAGTTATGAGATTGATCACTGTTCATTATCTTCACCTTTCATTCACGTCTTTTCGTCAGAAATACTACGCAATCTTCTCCTTCCTTTCAAGATTCGTCGTTATTTTTCAACAAGAATACTGAAAAAAAATTCTTTTCTCTCTAACTTGCAGTATGTTATATGTCTAGATGCACAAACGTATTCTAACTCTGTATGCTATCTTTTTTTCAGTTTACATGTATAAAAAGCGTGTAAAACTAGTAACATATGAATCCACAACTTTACTCTGGTTCATTGAGAGAGTTATATGCGTTATTTCAAGAAGCCACATCTAGTCTATACTTGGATTTTTCAACACTAGAATTGATTTTAAGTTAAACTTGAAATCGCAAAACTTTTCCCAAATCAATAACATCAAAACCTATGACTTTTCAACACTTTACACGACCATTCCTCACGATAAACCAAAAACTAGACTTTTTAACATCATAGACAGTTGCTTCTTCAACAAAAATGGAAAAGGGAAATATTCATATCTAGTGAAAATACTTTGTTAAACACCACTCTGATTCCACACACAAGTACTCTAAAGTTGAAATAAAAAATATGATATAGTTCATCATCGACAATATCATCGTGATCTTTGCTGGTTAGGTCTTCCAACAGTCTGTTGGAATTCCCATGGGCACGAATTGTGCTCCTTTGTTATTTGACATGTTTGTATATTCATATGCAGCAGAATTCCCGTGGGCACGAATTGCGCTCCTGCGTTAGCTGACATGTTTGTATATTCATTTGCAGCAGAATTATTCAAACACATCTATATGAGAAGAAAAAATATCTTGCTGTGGCCTTCAATTCGACATTTAGATATATCGACGACATTTTTTCTATTAACAATAATAACTTTCATTCATATGTCGATTAGATATACCCAGTGAGCTCGAATAGAAGACACAACAGAGTCGTCCATTTCTGCTTATTACTTAGATATCTTATGGAAAGTTAGACATCAACGGCAAACGGACAATTCAACTGTATAACAAACGGGATGATTCCAGCTTCTCCGTCGTCAACTTCCCTTATCTATGTAGCAATATTCCATTATCACCTGCATATGGCGTTTATATCTCTCAACTGATTCGATATGAAAGAGCTTGTTCTACGTAGAGTCAGTTTTTAATTAGAGGCAAGCTACTGACAAAATAGTTGATTGTACAGGGGTTTCAACAGTCTCGATTAAAATCAGCATTTCGCAAGTTCTATGGTGGTTATAATGACCTAGTTTGCCAATACAACCTATCATTGGGTCAACTGCTATCGAACGTGTATCATACCGATTGTTAGATTGTTCTTGGCACACTGATTTCGACTACGGATAACTCCATTTACTTGATTAAGATATAGGGCTCATAGCGGGTTTGACCGGTCGACAGGGAATGCTTAAACCGCTTAGGCACCTGATCCCACTTCTAGTGTGTCCAGGGGTCCATGTGTGCTCAATTATTTATTTTGTATTGTTTATAGGACAGGTTGTCGATGAGAAATATTTGCGATGTTGAGATATTCACGAACCTTGTCAAAATTTCTTGCACACGAATAAAAGTTGGTTTATCATATACCATTTTTGAAATTAAAAGAGAAATCGGTTTATTGAAGAGAGATATCAGAAGTATAAAAAAGATATACTAAGGAAGACAAGGCTACAAGAGTTACCGCGCCTGCCAAGAAATTAAAAGCATTTATCGAAGACAGTTGTTGATAAATGCCAATAATTTATTCGTTGTAAAAGTCAGATAAATAGAAATGACCTGTAATCAAGTTTGTGCTTTTGAAACTTTGTTGTTGTTTTTTCTGACTATAGTAGTAGATTTCAGGGTCTGTAATTTACAGCAGAATAAACCACATTAATGGACTAAATTTGTCTTCCTGACTAACGATATCCCCAATATCCACGACAAAGGGGTAGACAGAAAATCGTTAAATTTATTCTCTTTCCTTGGTAATATGGACACTTGCTTTGGATAGATATTACATAGTCTGCGTGGTATGATTCGTTTTGAGGACAATTTTTAATCAGGTTAACTCGGCCACGGATGCCCCTTTTAATCAGGACTACCCCTTCTTGCTACATATACGGCAATATAGCAACGTGTACAAAGATGGTTATATCAGTCGGGAAAAGTAGTGATTTCCGGGCTTTCATTTGCAGTTTACTGTGAATATATACATGAAACTATAGGGATGTAATACATAAATAGAGGGACATACAAGTTTCAGGAAACTAAGGTAAATGATGGCACCATGGGGGGGGGGGGGGGGTACGCATTGAGGGTTATACTGTGAATTTCTGGTGGATTCTTGGGTTTCGTTGGTTTTGTTCAGAGCAATACTTATGATGTTTCAACATTACACCTATTGATAATGTTCATACAGCAATTATTGCATTAGAGTAAAGTGCAATTTAAGGGTTTTCATGATGAAACAAAACCAATTTGATGACAAAAAATGAATAAAATGTGATTTTCCTTCGTTAATAGGAATCTCAATAAACAGAATGGATAACTTTTCCATTGACTCAAATACACGCAAATTAATGTTTCGGCTGATACAGTACCTGGTCGCAAATCTGTCATAAAAATAGAGGCGAAAATTGCAACGATAGCGAAGTTAATTTTCAGTTTTCTTGTATGTGAAATAAATATATCTAAAGGAACTGTTGCCATAAGCTGGTGGTTATGAGAGTGGTTACGGTAATTTAGTTACGTCATTTTATAAATCTGACGCCTCATCGGTGAAATATCTGGTAATCGACAAAATGGCTTCAAAAGGTAAACAAATTTATGTCTACCCCTTTGCACATTGCGATTATAGGGACCTCCGTGGCTCAAAATCACACGGCCTCTCACCTCTGGTCGGTGTGGGTACAAATCCACTCGCGTCGGTAAGTGAGAAAGTTTCCCAGTTTATTTTCGGAAGGTCGGTGGTCTCTTCCCAGGTACATTGTATCTGGGTTCTCTCTTCTACCAATAAAAACTGGGTGCCACCAGATAACTGAAAAATTGTTGAGTGTGGCGGAAAACAGCAAAACAATCAATCAATCAACTATCATATATATTCTTGCTGCATATGGAAAGATGTATTGACTTCCTTCGAACATCGTCCACCCTTTGGTTTTCTTTGTATAGCTAGCTTCGTTTTGTGGATTCATGAAATGTTTAGGATTATCTGGACATTCTGAAATGACTGTATTTAAGATTTTGTAAAAGTCATTGTGGTAAGTGTCAGAGAGAATGACATGAGACTCATCAACTGCTTGTATCACCTCGTTTTGTAGCTGCCTACACTGAAGTCACAGATGTAAAAGTCAATATAACAACACATGATTTACAACGCAATACAGACTGTTGGCTATTCTCGTCACCGCATTTATTCCATATTTGCTTTAAAATGGCATGGTGAATAGTCATAGCATCATGATGCTGCATGTCCTTGCAGTATTTGAACTTCTTTATAGTCGAGAAAACATTCTCAATATTAGACTGGCAAATAGTGAATTTGTTGGAGAGACGAAGATTGGTATATATTGATCTTTTTCCACATATAAATACTGACCAAATACACATTTTATCTTTTACCTCTGCAATCAGTCTATTTCCATATATCAATTGAGACTGTTGAAACCCCTGTACCATCAACCTGTTTGTCAGTAGCTTACCTCGATTTAAAAACTGACTACACGCAGAACAAGCTCTTGCATATCGAATCAGTTGAGATATATAAACACGATATACAGGTGATAATGGAATATTGCTACATTAATATGGGAAGTTGACGACAGAGAAGCTGAAATCATCACGTTTGTCATACAGTTGAGTTGTCAGTTTGCCGTTAATGTCTACCTTCAATAAAATATCTAAGTATGAAGCAGAAGTGGACGACTCTGTGGTGTCCTTTATTTCGAACTCACAGGGATATATCAAATCGACATATGAATGAAAGTTATTATTGTTAATAGACAAAACGCCATCGATATATCGAAATGTCGAATTGAAGGCCACAGCGAGGGATTATTCATTTTCATTTATCATAGAGGATTCCATTGGTCGGATTTTAACCCGTGTTGTTTAAAAAGCACGAAATGTTCCGAATGCTCAACCAGAAGATAGAGAGGCCTATTCTATGCCTAGTTCTGCACGAGGATAATAAGAGAAGAAAAGTTTAGTAGAATCTAGGCCTACATCTCGGGGTAACCCAGTGGTAGAGTGTTGGCTTCGTAAACGGGAGGTTGTGGGTTCGAGAAGTTGGTAACGATTTATCCTTCGCCAAGCCCGTGAGGTTAAGCGTTATTCATTGATGTGGGGAACCAATCAAGCGACCGACATGTAGCATACCTCTTTCCTGATACCAGCAATGGTCATAATTTGTCACGATATTAATCTTCAAGCATCAGCAAGCAGTGTTAAATTTAGAAATAAGTAAACAATACATGCGTCCCTTGTTTAATTCTTGTAGAATTATTATCTATAGTAGAATCATGGCCAAAGGAAATAGCCCATCAAATTCTACATAGAGACTAGGGAAAGATTATTTAAGTGAATCAACATAGACGCTTGCTGAACTGTATTATTACTTTTCAGTCAAGTATAAAAGAGCAAAGTCTCGAATCTGGGCCAACACCCTCAGATTTCAATATGCATTTAGTGTAATCCCATACATTGTAGCAATAGCGAAAATCAATTCCCATGAGTACTTTCGTCACTTAAATTATCTTAATGGTGAATTGTCTAGTTACATTGGTAGAGTGTCATCCCAAATTCTGGGAGAGAAACAAGACGACTCATATCTAAAATGTATATAAATGTATATAATATAATATAAATTTTCAATATTTGATTATTCGATGTCATGGTTTATGGCAGTTTCAGTATGGGTATCGTCTCTATCCGGATCAGAAGGTTGAACTTTTAGCAAAACGCTTTGAGGATTACATCCATCAATGTCTGGCTGTAATTTCCGAACAATAACTTTTCTAAACAGGCTTTCGTCACTCTCACATACTCCATCTTGATTTAATCCCTGCATGTGAGGGCGTTTCATAGATAATGCAGACGCACTGCCTAATTTCTCGTCTGTCTGAATTACCATGGATCCGGCTAAAAGTCCAGATTGACGAAGAAACGCTGAATTCTTGATGGATTGGTTTACAGGCTGTATTTCATATTGGTCGACCATCTGAGATCCATAGTCTTTCCTCCAACATGTTGATATCAATGTCAAAAGAGATGCAATCATCAGAAGCACACCTACAGAAAAATCAAAACAAATATAATCGATCATTGTTAATTATTATAATGCACGTTCCTTTATCTAGAGTAAAAGTATCTAGAGTTAAACGTGAACTTGAACTCTATAGGCTGTACACGTTTCGATCACAACATACCTGATATATAAAACGTTGTTTCGTATTTTCCACCACTGTCGATGAGAATGCCTTAAAACGAAAAAACAAAAAAAATTATTATATGACTAAATAATTCCGAGTTTTCTGACTGGCTGCAATCCAACAAGCTAGAGGAAAAGCCATCATATTCACCTGAGCGTGCCTTCGATGTGAATATATAACGATTGATTTGTCCCTCTACGAACCAAAAATGTTTTGGGAATTCCCAAATTAATAGATATGGCACATGTATCATTATTTGGTCTGACAGTGAAAACTCACGTCTTTTATAATTTTCTTCTATGTTTTGTACTTTAGCTGGAAATAAATTGACCGTTCAGGTACTGACCGTGAAAATGTATAACAAATGTAGATAAACCTACACTAGTTAAGAAATCTTTCAAACTCGAACATTCCTTCAAAGCCTGCTTTACTTCTTGTTCAAGGTTTAGATATGGTAAAATTAAATTAATAACTCAATTATTGCGAAATGAACAATGATTAACCTCTCATATTTTTACCTGCAAATGTTGGTCCAATAATATAACCGATGCCCCCTATACAATACATAATTCCAACAGCAGATGACAATTTCTCCAATCCCAGCAATTCAACACTTAGTGGTGTAACCATGGTTGTTAAAGCGCCACTATATATACCAAAAAGAGAGGCAAACACACACTGTCCGGTATACGTGGAAGAATACATCGGAAATAGTCCACATATTATACCTGAAATACCCGTAATACCCATATTCATCAACACGGGGTCAATCGCGTGTGGACTTACTGCCATTCCAGTGAGAACACGCCCAATCGTTCCTGTAATGCCAACCAAGAAAATCAGAAAGGCAGCCTGCTGTTCCGTTGAACCATTGACAACAGAGAAGTTAGGCAGGTGCAGCATAAGCATAGAAAACGGAGTATTCCAGATTAGGAACTGCAGAAGAATCACCAGAAACATTTTATCACAGAAAATATCGAGATGGAGAATTTTTCTGAGATTGATACTACTCTTTTCATCATTTTTCCTTAGCGCTTTATGTTGAATTTCTGTTTCAGAAGGTCTCATTAAACATCCAAGCACAATCTGATTGGCAAAAATAGCACCTAATATCAACATTGCTCCTTGAAGTCCATAGGAATCTATAAGATATTGGAAAAGGGGGCCGCTTATGAACATTCCTGTACCCGCTCCCGCCACTGCAAATCCTATAGCGAATCCCCTCTTCTCCCTAAAATAGTATCCCACAGATACCAGTGGTGGTGTGGCAACCAATCCATTGCCTATTCCTTCAATGAAAATAGGCATGTGTTGTGGATTTCATGAACTGATTGTATAAAATGTCGTTTTTAATATCGTCACATTATATGTGACATGTCTAAGTGGTTAGAGTGCTGGCTTCGTAATTCCAGGTAACTTGATCAGTGCATTCTCAATGATTGCTAGGCCGTTCTTGGCACACTGATTTTGACTACGGATTGTTTCATTTACCTGATCAAGGTATAGGGCTCATGACGGGTGTGACCGGTCGAAAGGGGTTCCTTACTCCTTCTAGACATCTGATCCCACCTCTTGGTTTATCCAGGGGTCCGTGTTTGCCCAACTCTTAATTTTGTATTGCTTATAGGAGCTATGAGATTGATCACTCTTCGTTATCTTCACCTTTCACTAAATGGCTGTTTGGCCACAACAGGCATGATGCACACTAATAGATAAAACCATCTCCATTGAACACGTATATCAGTCACATCCAAAAGTGAACAAAACCAAACGGATGTGGCTTTCTTAATTTAATTTCAATTCATTGTAACTACAACAAGTCCCATCAATAGTGCGATTGCCTTGTCCGTTCAATATAGATCACATGAAGTTCGAGTATTACGTGGTGTAACCACCAATATCAAGGGACAAAAATTCATCAAATATCAACGAGACCTAAAATCAAAATGAGTTATCATTCAATCGGGTCGTCTCCTTAAAAATGCTTCCATGCACTAGATATAGGGAGTAGATCACTGATTGATCACCTCCAATCAATCTAAATAGTGTTGCTAGATTTTTCTAGGCATCTTTTCTATGTGGATCTGTCAGACTGTTTTGCTTTGGGAATAATAAAGTCAAGCCAAGAAGAATATTTTCTTACGATACTAGATTCCAAGATGCCAAGAGCTGGAGAGAAATTAACCCCTGCCTAAACGAAGATATCGTTCACTGATATTTTGAATCTTTATCAAGGAACAGACACTCAACGTTTTAGATATCTATGACCCAAAAAAAATGGTTTTCCTGTAAACAACCTATAGTTTATCTATAGAAAAACAATTTTTATCATAGATAAACTAAACGAGTGCCTGTGGAACAAGGATGTGAACTGAACTACATTGTGTTTGATTGCAATCAATACAATCGAAAACAAAAAGTAGCAGAATTAAGAGTTCGTCGAGCAGCACTTGCACAAAAGAAGGAGTTGGTATTAGCAAAATTAAGACTAAAACTTGAAGAAGAAGAAGAAGATCTGAATATGATCATTGCTATCGCCAAAGCTAAAACATACATTCTTCGGGCATATGAAAGGTATATTGATGATAACTTACCTGATGATGTTTCTACCAGTGTTATAGAAAATTCTAGATAGTTAGCACCTAAACAAACGCCATTTGATTCCTTGTGAGTTTACATCAAACATAGCCTTGTGAGAGAGGTCACTGAATCCAAAACCAGAGAAATTCATAATCAACAGTGAAGGAAATTCGCCACTTGAACTTCATTGTCTTGATGAAAGAAAGCAACAAACTGAATACGATACAGTGCAGTGTGGTGTATAATATACTCAGAATAGCAAACTACAGAGAGTCTGTAAAACTAAAAAAGAAATAATTTCACTATACCTTACACTGTATTTCCTTTTCCCAAATAAGGAAAATATTTAGACAAAAGATATTACGGAAAAACCTTTCAGCTGTCAGAAACATGTACGCCCATGGTGCAAAAATTAAAAAGGGTTACAAATATGCATCATTTAATTGATAGTAGTGCCAGAACAATTCAAGATATTGAGCGGACTATATCTTCCTGAGAGTTGGACACCGGAACTCGGTATCAATACCGTTCCGACTTCTTTCAAAATTACCGGTAAAATACCGTTTCATTTCATACCGGTATCGATATCGATGTTTATCTATCAATAATTCTCTATTCATTCCTCAAAGTTTTAACACCCTCCTTGTATTTCTATTGAATGTTTGAGTTGATTCAATGAAAACTACAAACGCGCTTTTTAAGGTTATGTTAATAGACGAAATGCAAAATACGATACCTCTGCTTGACATTTCAATTATTCAATTCATATTTGAAAAGTTCGATTTTCGATAAAGTCTATATCAATTTAGCATTTTTTTTTTTTATTTATTTTTTTTTTTGGATATACAACAATCATTTTGAATACTGGAATGCTAAAACTGAAGCGATCATTCATCAGGTTTTTCCCGTATTTTCGTCTATGAGTGTCACAGTGAACTGTAAACAAAAGAAACACACTAACTTCAGTAAATTTTACTTTCATTACTGGTTGTTTATCAAAAGACATTTATAATGCTTTATTGAGTATCTTCTGATTTAAGATTGAGGAATCAAGATCGGAGAAAATTCCTGACACAAGTGAGACGTCAGACACTTTGAAAATACTTATCAGCGTATTCATAAACTTACAATGGGGTGAAACATGATTCTAAAGGGTTTTTGAGACTGAGTTATTTCTTGATTATATATCAAAGTATCGCTAAGATTGATTGAATATTGTTTTACGTCCCTCTCGAGAATATTTTACTCATATGGAGACGCCACCACTGTCGGTGAAGGGCTGCAAAATTTAGGCTTATGCTCGGCGCTTATGGCCGTTGACCAGGGATGGATCATTATCGTTAAGAAGTATCGTATCGTACCGTTTCGTCCTTAAAGGGAAAAGCAATCCTAACCACATTGTTGCTTTTGTGAATAAATAATTACTTACTGATATCGTAAATGACAGTCTTTAACAACAAAAACCCTTGCTTAACGATTAAATCAATACTAATATATCATTCATTTTGAATTACCCGCCGCTAAGAGAGCGGCCATTAAAGTTTAATTAATGACGTCACATCGTCGGTTCCGGTTTATTTCATCAGCAGCACTGTAAACATCACAAGTCACGAACAGTTAAGTTTGGAGTTGTATAGATTTCGCAAGGAGAGATCGAGAAAAGAAGACGTTCAGTCGAGTCGCAGACCAAGCAGACGGTGCACGTTTCGTCATACAAATGTCTCGAACCTCAACTTGTCATTATGCAAATGATGGATCCGACCACAGTTTACATAGTCTTTTCTTTTCAAATGACTCGGTTGTGTCAGAAATTTTGAAGAAGAAAAAAACTTTTCACATCTCCCCTTCGAATTAGTGCAATTAACAGCTTGACAGGAATTCATCAACCTATTTATTCGTAAAACCAACCACATGTACATCTTTAATGATCTTATCTCATCAAAACTGGAACAGACGGTGTGACGTCAACATTATTGATTTTTGTGGTCTTGAATACAAGAGTTCCACATCATAGTAGCCTCTATAGATGGCGGCAATTTCAATTCTTATCGTTTTCAAATTAGTACTGAAGCTTATCTAGGCCGTATATTAACAGAATAGTATGAAAATGTTTATCATATATTTAATCCTATAATGTATTATGTAATTTTTTTTTGGGGGGGGGGGGGGTGCATTCCCCTTTTAAGGCTTTAACGGTGCCCAACCCGAAATTCTTCCTAGATCTAGAGTAAATTGACCCTTGAACTTTAATCATGTGATCTCAAAATCAGTATGGTTTATCTATCCCTTATGATGTATCAGTATACTAAGTTTGGTGCCAATCAAGCAAATGATTCTCAAAATATGAAGCAGACGATATATTACTATGTCTAGTTCACCCTTGACCCTTGACCACATGAACCCAAAATAAACAGAGTTCACTACTCCTTACAATGTACCAGTGTACCACGTTTGGTGTCAATCAAGCAAATGATTCTAAAAAATTTAAAGCTGACAATTTATTACTATATTCAGTTTGACCCTTGACATTTGACTATGTAAACTTAAAATCGATAGGATTCATCATCGTCGGAAACCCACGATTGATTACACTTCGTTCCTCTCTCCATCACTCGTGGGTCCATTCATTCCAGTCTGATTAAAATCAAACCTCTCACTTCGCTCGATATACGGATAGTCGCTGCGACTATCCGTATATCGAGTGAAGTGAGAGGTTTGATTTTAATCAGACTGCATTCATTCCTACTCACTCGTTCTCAGGAATAAACATTTTAAGATATCGTCCAGTCAAAGTAATCGTTATAATAACGAAAACCCTTCTGTTTATAAAGGTACATATAGCATCAACTTAACTTTGATATCACAACAATTGTATACCGAAATCGGACTGAAAGCGTCTTGTTAATTGGACAAATTCGCTCAGGGTGTACGATGAGAGCCCAATCAAATGGTCTCATTAATTATTCATGAGAACGAGTGAGTAAGAATGAATAGACCCACGGGTGATGGAGAGAGGGACGAAGCGTAATCAACCGTGGGTTTCCCACGAAGAGAATCCATCTACTCCTTTCGACGTTCCAGTGTATCAAGTTGAGGGTTCTCAAGATAATGAACAGACAACATCTTCCTATGTACATAGTGGATTGACCCTTTGCCATTAACCATATGACCTCAAAATTAGTATGGTTATCTTCTCCTTAAGATCTACATGTACCAGTGTACCAAGTGTGATGTCTGTCAAGCAAAGCAGACAATATTTGGTCTACAGACCGAACGACAAATTGAAAGGTGCAAAACAATATGCATAAGGAATAATTAACATTTTGGAGGTTTTGTCAAACCAAATTATGACAACTTTAAGAAATCTTTGTGTATTTATTTTACATATCTCTAGGATTCCTCCTATTTCTCATGTTTACCTTGACCTTTATCTTACTATGTTACAGTCCACTCCACTTATATTGAAGTCGGTTATATTGAAATATCTGTTATATTGAAGTTAAGGTAAATCCCCCAGTAGCAATATTTGTGTAGTTCAGTATTGGTTATATTGAACTTTGGATATAATGAACAATTCAGGTCGGTCCCCTGGATTTCATTATATCCGGAGTAGACTGTATATACTTTACCATTCACATGTATATGGACATCTGATGACCTATTGTATATATTACGTATCATTTACATATCACCCTATGGTATATATTGTAAAAATTGTGTTTGTACGGTTTTGTTCCTCATGTACATGTACCATTTAACATGATTTGAGCAAATAAATTGAATTGCATTGGGGGGGGAGAGATATTCCAGCATGCTCATCTGTATCATTATTAAAGGATGCATTCTGTTAACACACAATGCCGTAAAATACAACAAAGGATACTATGAAATATTGATATGCGGGAACCATTTTTTCTGTTCCTTCTGTATATTTATTTATTTGATCTGAATGTTTAAATTAGGATGTACATTAATTGTCCTTCCTTCTGTTGTCAACCGTAGCTGACTCTTTGTGTAATTATACATGTACCAGCTAACTAGAATTTTGAAAACATTTTACAAAGGAATGTTGAACTTGTTCAGTGGTAAAAAGTGACTTTTCTGTGTACAACATAATTTGATAATTACAGTCTCTCTCTCTCTCTCTCTCTCTCTCTCTCTCTCTCTCTCTCCCATGTGTGCGTGCGTGCGTATGTTTTTCTGTCTGTTTGTTTCTTCAATCTAAAAAAAAAAAATATCTTATAGAGATCCAGATATGCATAAAGGTGCGTAAAATCGATCCAGCGTTTACATGGAGTTTGCCCACTATAACATGAATTCTGTAATGTGAATGGACCATAAAATTAAACCCCGTGCAATTCGCCTTTATACCGACTACATAAACAGCTTGTGTATCTGTAATGTATCCCCGAGATACCTCATTAATTCACTGCTTCATGTATATATCTAAGGATACTCCCTCTTGATGCTAACGATCTACATGCTTTAGTTTGAAATGTTTGTACTTGCCTGCAGTGATGCCATACGTAATAAGCGCTACGTCAAGTGAATGAGCGAAGTACGTTGATGAACATCCGATGAAGACGAGAGTTCCTCCGACAATCATTGTGAGGCGGCAGTTGAAAACATTGATAAAGAAACTTGACAACGGCCCTGTAACAAGTAAAACTAAGAATTAAGAAATTTGCGGGTTACCTTAACTGTATTATATAATATGCATTTTCATGAAGAAGAATAATCCTATGCATTTAGCCATTTTGGTTATATATCTAGGACAAACCACACCCCTCTTGAATGCTTTTTTGAAACCCCAATCTCAGTTCATGCATTTGATAAAGAACTGTGCTATATTTCTTTTATACTGAAATCGACCTACTCTGCAAACGTGTGATTTAAGCTTTGCGCTTTAAAATACAGATATTTTACTTCTATTTATTTTATCTTCACATACTGATTTTGACTACGGATTACTCCGTTTATACCATCAAGATACAGAGCTTGCAGAGGGTGTGACAGGTCAAATGGGGATGTTTATTCCTCCTAGGCACTTGATCCCACATCTGGTGTGTCCAGGAGTTCGTGCTTGCTCTACTATCAATTTTGTATTCTTTATAGTATTGGTCAATGTTCATTATCTTCATTTATCCATATAAAGCAGCACAGAGTATATGACGATAAAACTGTGCAACCCACCCCCGGCTCCTTCAAAATATTGATGGCGAATGATCATATTGAACAGGGTTTTTTCCTTTATAATCCACATTTTTCCTACAAGGCCTAGTATTTATTTTGACTCTAATTGCGTGATTTACTCTGCCATTCTATGGTCGTTATAACGATCTAGTTCGTCAATACACCCTATCATTGGGTCAAATGCTGTCTGACGTGTTTCATACCGATTGTTAGTAGGTCGTTTTTGGCACAGATTTTGACTACGGATAACCCCGTTTACCTGATCAGGACATAGGGCTCACGGTGGGTGTGACCGGTCGACAGGGGATGCTTACTCCTCTTAGGCACCTGATCCCACCTCTGATGTGTCCAAGGGTCGTGTTTGCCCAACTATCTATTTTGTATTGCTTGTGGGAATTATGAGATTGACCACAGTTCGGTATCTTCACCTTTCATATTAAGTGTAAAATAATGCAGAATCTGAATAATCGGTTATAAAGGACAAAATAAAATATTGAACATTTAGTGGTCAGAAGTCTGTATTATAAAGGTAACAACATGGCTGGGCATATACAAATACAAACGCACGTACTTACATATACATTGTATATATATATATATATATATGTATATAATACTGTAAAACTGTGCAACTTAAAAGTTTGATAAAAACACAAAGTGGCTTTAGGAATTGAAAAATAAATGTGTACAACATACAAAAAATTCACTGATTTACTCAAAACAGTTATTAGTTTTCTTCTGTACATTGAAAAAGGGTGGTGGTGGATCAAAGGGTGGTGGTGGATCAAAGGGTGGTGATGGATCAAAGGATGAACGAGCTCAAACGGCAGGTGTAGTGTTGTCTTTGTTTGAGTGACTTTATACGAAAATTTCGATTAGTCCACGAATCTAAATAACTGTTTCCCACACCATGTATCTTTGTACAGAATCGTTATTATTTGATAAAGACTTCTTCTTTCACCTTTTATAAATGAAATACAATGTGGCTTCGAGATTACAAACATTTACATCTTTTTTTTTTAATTCACGATAACCTTTAATACGGAGACCTTTAATACGGAGCGTGTTATAATACATTTTAAACACTAATTTTGCACCATACAGAAGTGTATATAAATACAATGACATGTTTAAAAGCGTTACATGTAAATTGTGTTTGAAATTTACACCGATCGATTTAGATATGCACCGGATGCACCTCAATCTGTTAAATGTCGGTCTGTTGTTATACACAATGTAGTGATCATCCAATCCGTAAAGTGACCCTGAACAATATACACGACCATGTTTATTATTTACATTACTTATATTCAACATTCATCCCTGCTGGCAATTCTATTCTACTTAAACATCTTAATCGTATGAATGAATTCCGAACAAGACGACCACGCGGCTCCCAGGCATTCATTGTTAGTCATTTAACCACCTACCAACAAGTTGCAGCAGGCTGCTGAAAAGTGATCCCACAAATGAAGTATAGGCATCCGATTCCTTGTAATAACGCAGGAAAGCCACATGGGTGATTCCGACTCCGTACAACAAACATCCGTTCAGAAGGAGGGACAGGAAGCTGGCCCCTAGGACAACCCACGCCCAGCCTCTGTCGACGTCCCGAACTTTATAACGATTCCCAACCATGCTGGTCTATAAATTCCATCAGATCTGGATTTCCAAACATTCCATTCTAAATGTATGGTGAGCAGAAATGGTTACGATTTAAAGCTTTTTGATTTTTAAGCGTGTTGTAAACAAAAGTCCTGTACGCAACCGGATGCTTTGTTTAATGATAGATTTGTGTACCAAAGCAAAGCAACATACCAGGGCTTTCCGACCTCTAACGGAAATGCCCGAGATGCTGCGATTAATCACTCGCATCAATTTCTATAGCGGAAATATCTTCAGGTAATTGTTTGATGATATCGAGGTTCAGTGCATAATCTTTCATTCAAAATACGCTCAGTCTTATAACGGACATCTTTTTAAATATATTAAAGACATATGCACGGGTTTTGGAAGTTATATAAAATTTTCATCAACTTTCAGTACATGTGTATGAATGCACTTTTTAAAGGTAGCGAGTCTTTCGGGCGTGAAAACTCTCGTCATTTTAACCTTGGTAGAATTCATACGGCCGGGCTGGGAAGGGGTGCTTTTCCAGTTTATGGGCATGCAAAAAGAATCCTTTATGTGCACGTAAATAAAAAAGCATTAAAATTTCAGCCATTTTAGTGTGATAATGTCATTTTAAACAAATCAAAAAATCAATAACAGTGAAGAGTATTTAAATTTTTACTCTTTATGTGTATAAATGTTAGAAGTTTACGTACAATAAAACTTAAGTCATTCTTTTTGATTGGCAAAGGGATGAGAAATATGGTGTTATATTTTTTTTTTACAAGAAACACATTTTGTTAAAATAAAACCAAGAATTGTTATACAATTTGCAATGGTTTGGGGATATAATACATTGCTCTTCAGAATCCGTATATTTTAGAGGTGTATCAATTTTAATCAGGAAGAATAGCTTTTGAACTTATTAATTACCATAGATCGACAGGTGGAAGAAAATCACTAGTCAATGTTATAAGATTGTGACTGGTGAATATCTATAATTCTAACAATTGAAAAGACAAGGGTGATCTTTCTAAGAAACTAATTACTTTGATTAACAAATATGCTATAAATTTGAACTGCATCATATTATGTGACGATTTAATCAGCTCTATTACGAAAGGATTGACAAAAGTGTTGGTATATGAGAGACAATTATTAAAGCTTTTTGTCTCAAGGATGGTTGAATATATCCTGGGAAAATTATGAACAAGGACTTTGTGTGATGGAAATAATTTCCCAAAGAGTATTCATAGATTTCATATATCATGTATTCAGCATGCTTCCGATTGAACAATATGTACATTGTATATCTAAGAAAAACACCCAACGTACATGTAGATAAACAACAGATTTACAGATCACTTTGGAATGATATTTGAACTGTGCAAATCTCAACAATCTAGAAATGTAGGCTATTGGAAACTAAATACGGCATTATAAATTATGAAATTATTTGCAAAAAAAAAAAAAAATAAAGATATATCCAAGAAGAAATTGCAAATTTGGAAATATTAATGACCTGGTAAGTAAATGGGAACCTATTGAAATATGCATCAAAATATTTTGCAGAAACTATTCTAAACAAGAACAACGAGCGGTCCATGGGCCACATGAGTTCATGCTTTGACTTGTTGGAAGAGTTTTTGCAGATTGATGGTCCTTTATTCTGTCATATCAATGGTTCCCCGTTGTCAGCATATCAGTTCTCGAGTGTATTGCTCAAAGCATTAAGATCTCTAGGTACTGAAACAAAAACATTCAAAACACACTCGTTTAGAATAGGGGCTGCTAGTCACATGTATTTGTCAGGCATACCTGAACAAGAAATTCAGAGAAGGGGTAGATGGCTCTCCAATGCATATGCAAATTACCTCAGACCTGATCATGAGTTGGCTACATTTTAGATGCAAATAATGATGTCACAATAGTAAGCCTTGACGCATAAGTTGCCAACTAATTGAATAGGATTGAAATAATGCTAAATGTTTTTTTCAAATTTCATGTACACATTGTTAAGTGTGTTGTGTATTGTTCATAAATCTTGCAGATTCAATATGGATTGTGGAATCATCACTTATTAAAAGGGCAGAACAATTTGCATTGAACTCATCTGAGTTTGGCAAAGACCTTGCTTTACATGGCATATCAGTGTCGCGGAAGGGAATTTGACAATTTCCAGAAGGTTGTTTTTGACATGTACTCCACAAATCCACAGTCAAGGTTTCTGGTTATACATGTAGGGGTAATGATATTTGCAAACATAATAACCCATTATGTAGACAACAAAAGTTCATGAAAAATGTAATCAACAGGTTGAGTTTGGCTATGCCGTTGACTTGCATTGTATGGTCACATATATTACCCAGAGTTTATTGGCGCCATGCCATATCAAATACTGCTGCAGAGAAATCTAGGTGTAGGATTAATAGTTCTATTGCTAGTTTTGTTTTAAAGAGAGGTGACGCTTCCATTAAATATCAGAATATACATGTAAGTGTTGAGGAAAGTAAACTATTTCTTAGTGATGGAGTTCACTTGTCTCCCTTGGGCAATCATGTTTTTGTGTCAACAATGCAGACTGCTCTGAGGCAGTTTAGTCGAGCAAATAGTTTACTTCATCCAAAGAGGTGATATATGGAAATGAGTGGGAACTGTTGTGGCTTTATGTCTGATGATTATGCATTTATTTGTTGATTACTATTTGTGAATAATATATGCTAATTTTTACGCTAATGGTCAAAATTCAGCCGCTGTGTTGGCGGTTGGATTTCATGCGTGAAATCCAATTGGCGGTAATTTTGACAGAAAGCCATTTGCTGAGGGATACAGTTGTCTCCAGGTCCCCCAGCTCTGATATGGTTTGTTGAATATTTGTGAATGCTATGCTGTCAAAAGATTACAGGTGGTAAGATCGGCGCATAGGGTATGAACATGCGAGTGGCATGTTAACGGTGAATGTTGTTTAAAATAAAAAGCCATGACAGTTCCGCCAATATGTCTTTGAGTATTTTTTTTCCAGGTCAGAGGTGGTTAAAATAAGTAAACTACCCATTAAGCTGAAATCTGTAGACATCAGCTTTATTCACGTGAGTTTTAGGAATTTCGAAATTACGAATCTCTATACAAGATTTGAAATCCCTACCTTAAATAGTTAAGAGGATATTGCCTAACTTAACTTTTCTTAAAAGTCAGTCAAAATCTAAGGCCAAAAACTCTAGTACATGTACCAAAAAGAAAGGTCTTGTTACAAGAAATACATTTATGAAATATGAAAGATGCACTTTAGATTAAAGTTTTAAAACAAAATCCAAAGCCACAAGGTCAAACATTATGGCATCAGATGACGTTTTCTGACATAAGGAATCTTTATACAAAATATAAAATTTCAGGAGATATTTCCGAGGTTAGATTTTCTTTAAAATAGGTCAAACCAAAAGGTCAAGGTCACAAGGTCAAAAACTTTGGTACCAAAAGATTTTGTCACAAGGATTACACATGTGAAATATATTTGATAATCATTCACAATTCAAACATTACGAACAAGGTTCAAGTTTCATACAGGCAGGATAAATACACTATGCCCCCAGTCTTTAGTCACTGTGGAAGTCAAAAAGGTTTGTTTCTTCTAAGATTTAAATGCATTTTAACTGTACATGACCAAACTGGCCCCACCCGAGGGACTAAACCTTAAACCATGATTTTAACAACTTAGGTAGAGGCCCTCATGGACATCATAACTAGGCATTTAGTTTTTCTCATACATATGTAGGAGGAAATAATATACATATATAAGATCGACAGGGGATGCTTATTCCTCCTAGGCACCTGATCCCACCTCTGGTGTGTCCAGGGGTCCGTGTTTGCCCAACTCTCTATTTTGTATTGCTTATAGGAGTTATCAGATTGATCACTGTTCGTGATCTTCACCTTTCATTTAAGACATCTCACTAAATGGCCATATTGGCCCAACCCCAAGTCATGAATTCCTTACCCAGACGCCATGACTTTCACAATTTAGGTAGAAAGCTTTGTGGATACCATGACCATGCATTTAGTTTTTCTCACACGTTTGATAGTTGAGAAGAATTTTTTTTCTAAAACCTAATACATTTTCACTAGAGAGCCATATTAGTCCCACCCTAGGGCCTAAATCCTTAACCCAGGGGCCATGATGTTCACAATTTAGGTAGAGATCTTCACAGACCTCACAACCATGCATTTAATTTTTATTACACATGTAGGAGAGTATTATATATATATATATATATATATATATATATATATATATATATATATATATATACATTCGAGGGCGAGTCAATAAGTAACCAGTCTAACTTACTAGTATTATATTTCCGGTTGAGATCCACGTCTTCTTTTTCGATGTAATTGCCCTCTAGTGTGATGCATTTAGACCAACGGTGTTCAAGTGCCTTCAACCCAGAACTGAAAAAGTCAAGGTCTTTTCCATTGACCCACTCCTCAACTGCCGTCACGACTTCTTCATCAGACCGAAAATGACGTCCACGGATATCCTTATTCAAGTTTCGGAATAGGAAGAAGTCGCTAGGAGCTAGGTCAGGAGAATTGACAGGAAGTGGTATTAATTCACACCCGTTTCGCTTTACAGCATCCATTGCAAGTGTGGACTCTCGTGTTATCCTGTTGCAGCAAAACACCGAGACGTTTTTGACGGATGGCGGTTCTCAGCTGGTCTAGCAAGTTTGCATAGTACATTCCAGTTATTGTACTTCACTTGTGCAAAACCTCCAACATAATAACGCCTTTTACGTCCCAAAATACTATGGCCATCACCTTGCCAGCAGATGGTTGTGTCTTGAACTTCTTTAGCCTCGGGGACCCAGGCTCTACCCACTGACGACACTGAGCTTTGTTCTCTGGCTCATAATAATGAACCCAAGTCTCATCTACAGTCACCAGACGCAAAAGAAAATCATCTTTTGACATAAAACGCTTCAACAAGGCGCTGTATACTGACGCTCTGGTTGCCATTTGCTCACCGCTAAGGGGTTTGGGGACCCAACGGGCTGTTAGCTTGCGCATACCTAAACGATCATGCAAGGTTGTTGAAACGCGACCATGTGAAATGCCTAATGCCTGTGCCATTTCTTCCACCTGAATTCGCCTATCAGAGTATACCAGAACCCGAATCGTCTTACACATTTCTTCGTCGGTAGCATCCAGTGGGAGTCCAGACCTGGTTTCATCTTCTAAAGACGTTCTACCGCGTTTGAATTCCCCTACCCAGAATTTAACCTGAGCATAAGATGGTGCAGAAGACCCATAAACATCGGCTAACTCGCCGTGTATTTCCTTGCCTGATTCACCTTTTAAATACAAGTACCGAATTATAGCATGGTACTCAACTTTAGATGAAAAGCATGCCTTTGCATCACTAGCCATGTTTAACATTCAATATCTTATAAAAGAATGACTCGATACGCGTGTAATTGTGTACCCAGGTATAAAACGTATTGAAACAAGGCATGAAAATCGTGACCGTTTCGGTAAATCGGAAATGCGATAGGCTGGTTACTTATTGACTCGCCCTCGTATCTTTACTATATGGTCATATTGCTCTACCCTAGAGACTGAACCCCTGACCAAGGGGCCATGAATTTCACGATTTTGGTAAATGGCTTCATGGACATCTTAACCACACATTTTTGGCATTTCTTTGCAGTTTTGGTCCCACCCATGAGGCCCTGGGGGGCAATGATAATAAATTTCACAAGTTACGTTCCTCTTATTCTAAAGAAGCTTCACATCAAAAATGGTAACAATTGGCCTTGTAGTTCTTAAGAAGTTAAAAGTGTATAGTTAATAACGGACAATGTACGGCAATGGACAAAGATGAACGACAATTATAGCTCACCTGAGTGACTCAGGTAACAAAAACACTTGAATCCACACAGCTTAGGAATGTTTGCATTATGATATAATGGAATGTGGTTATGCTGATCTTGAAAAGAATTTTAAAGAGTTATGCTCTATATCACAATGGAAAACTTTAATCCCCTATTGTGGTCCCACCCTAGCCCCAGGTGCCTTGATTTGAATGAACCTGAATCTATACATGCCAGAAAGCATTCATATACATTTCAACTTTTCTGGCCTTTTCTGGTTTTAAGATTTTTAAATGAACCCATCCTACTTTTGCCATCTCTTGATTAGCTCCCCTTTTGAGGGAGCATGACCCTTCATTTGAAGAAACTTTAATCCCTTCATCCAATGATGATTTGTACCAAGCTTGATTGAAATTGGATTGATTGATTATTATTGTTTAACGTCCCTCTCGAGAATATTTCACTCATATGGATTGAAATTGGAGCAGTGGTTCTTGAGAAGATTGCTTTGTGGCAAGTTTGGCTGAAATTAGCCCCATGGTTCTGGAGAAGTCAAAACTGGTTTTAAACAAAAGGATCATGGGCCACATCGCTCACCTGAGTCACCTTAGTCCATATCTAAAGATTTTCCATATATTTGCATGTACATGTAAAAATTTGATCCCTACTGTGGCCCCAACCTACTCCCATGGGTCATGATTTCTACAAACTTGAATCTGCACTATATATGTATGTCAGGAAGCTTTCATGTAAATTTAAACTTCTATGGTCCAATGGTTCTTGAGAAAACAATTTTATGAAAGGTTTTCTCTATATGCGTGTACTTGTATGTAAACTTTGATCCCCTATTGTGACCCAATCCTACCCCCAGGGGCCATGATTTGAACAACCTTGAATCTGCACCATGTCATGAAGCTTTCATTTAAATGCAAACTTTTCTGACCCAGTGATTCTTCAGAAGATTTTTAACAATTTTTTAAAATATAATTGTATGCAAAACTTTGAACCCCTATTGTGTGGCCCCATCCTACCCTCGGCCCATGATTTGAACAAACTTAAATATGCACTATGTCAGGAAGCTTTCAAGTAAATTTGTACTTTCCTAGCCCAGTAGTTCTTGAGAAGATTTCTAAAGATTTTCCATATATATTTGTATGTAAAACTTTGATCCCCTATTGTGGCCCCATCCTACACCTGGTGGTCATGATGTGAACACACTTGAATCTGCAATATGTCAGGAAGCTTTCAGGTAAATGTCAGCTCTTCTGGCCCAGTGGTTCTTGAGAAGATTTTTAAATGACCCTACCTTTTTTTGGCATTTTTGTGATTATCTCCCCTTTGAAGGGGGCATAGTTGTTCATTTGAAAAACCTGAAAGCCCTTCACCCAAGAATGCTTTTTGCCAAGTTTGGTTGAAATTGGCCCAGTGGTTCTGGAGAAGAAGTCAAAAATGTGAAAAGTTTACAGAAAGAGGGACAACAGGCGATCAGAAAAGCTCAGTTGATCGAGCTTACAACTCAGGTGAGCTAAAAAGTTTACAGATGGATGGACTGACGCCAGAAAAACTCAAAATAACTCATTTGAGCTTTCAGCTCATGTGAGTTAAGAAGCACATATCATAATAATTACATGTATATTGTCAACATGAACAAAAGGAAAATCATATGATAATTATATTGTCAAACTTATCCTTGCTGTGAAGGTTAAGTACATCTCGAGATAGTTATATTGTCAACCTTATCCCTGCTGTGAATGCTTTAAAAGGTGATATTATGCAGAACTTGACCACTCTTTATTATTCCAGGAATGAAAGTAATTTCTACTGAGTTTATAAGATGAGAAGTTGGGATATTTCACACTTTATGAAACGTGAAGTAGAGGAACTAAACGTATTGCGACATTATTCCCAGGACATTATGAGTCTCGACTTATCGTCAATCCAGTTTCTATATCATGTGGAAAGTCATGAGATTTTAGGTCTAAATAATGAATATGATATACAGATAGTTGTTAAAAGTCAAATGCACCAACAGAGTTGCATTTTACAAGTGAAATATCTACATGATAAAATGTACAGACTGCTAGTTCATGAATGATTTCTGCACAGCAACACCAAAGAAAATGAAATAATTTCAAACAAGTTTTAATATAAATAAAGTGATATATTTATTGAACGAATAACAAGAGAAAATGACTTAACAGCAATATATACTGAACAGAATATAATCAAGAGTTCAACAACTATAAATATTTAAAACAACTAACGAAGCAGCACTGGGTATCAGCTTTACACAATCTACAAAGCAATGTCAACACTTCCTATTTTTAAAATATATTTTGAATTCATTTATTTCAAAAGCAATCATAGAATAACCAAACATTTTATTCAGAGAAAACACATTTCTTTCTTTGAACTTGAGCAAGGTATTCATAAAACTATCAATACAATTTAACTTAGGTTTTTTTTTCATTACGGTGGGTAGATACATGTTCATAAAAACAAAAATCGGTCTAAAAGCGATTTTATGCAAACACAGAAAATATAAAATACAATGATATATATACATGCACCTGACACCGTAACATGAAAGAGAATAGAAAATTGCGTATTCCACATGCATACATTAATAATTAAACACAATATTTACTTAAATTTACAATACATGTACCATAATCAAAAACACAGATCCAGAGTCATATAATCAAACACACAGATCTAGAGTGTTGTATTCAGCTGTACAAGTATCATGGCTGTACAAACATCATGATTTTCAAAAAAGAGGCCCACAGGCCTTATTGGTCACCTTAATAAATCAATATCAATTAAAGGTATCACAAGCTCCAAGGGCTATTCATTTAATAATTTTCCTGTTCTGTATATCTGAACTATTTTCTATTATTCAGCACCACTTATAAAACAAGATGGTAGTTTTTTTTTATTCTGACAATATTACAATGCAGCAAAATTAAAGGGACTGAATTGCGTTTTTGAAAAAATGTTTTTCAATTTTGATGTGAAATATTTAAAATACTGTATAACTCCTTTAATACTGACAGCCAAAATTTGACCTAACTGCAAAGTTAAGAGCAATATTTTGGCTTTCACTCTGTGTTATGTAAACAAAGACTCGAGTATTTTCATAATTACAATCAAACCAGTGAAATGTTAATTTTGTATAAATTTAAAGCACCTTAAGTTTACACAATCACAAATTAAACTTTTAGATGACACATTTTACTAAAAGAATACTTGAAATGTGATAGATATGATAAACTTAGATCAAAATCCATTTCTTTTGAAAACTTAGTAAACAATAACATACCGCAATCTTTGTTTACAAAACAAATAATAAACTCACTAAAATGAGCTTCTGTGATAATGTATACCCTTCATTTTTTCTGTGAAACCCTTTAAATGCATTAGAAGTAGATTTTAATCATTAAAAGTGATAAACAAAATTTGGGGGGAAATTGTGAATCAGTCCCTTTAACAAAAAAGACATTTCATTACTTGACCATTTCAGCCCCACCCTGGTACAGAACCCTCTAACCTTGCGGAAATAAAATTTACAATTTTGGACTACCTGCTCCTTCTAAATATCTATTTAGTTTCAATTCAACATCAATAGCATTAAAGAAGATGTTATCTAAATGTTTTACATATAAACACTCCCAGAGTCAGAAATTCTTTCCATGGATCATGAAATTTACAATTTTGGTAAAGGCCTTCCAGCTCTACCTGACTATGCATTTAGTTTTTTCTTACAAATACAATTTAATTTAAATCCCCCTTGTCCAAAAGGTGCATCATACCAAATTAGACAAGATGTGTTTGTGAAACACCGATGCCTCCGGATTACAGCAAACTGGAAACAGGTCAAAAGTCAATGTTAAGGTCACAAGGTCAAAGATTATGCAAGCTCTACCTCTTATAGTGTAAAAGAAATGATCATGATTAATTATTTTTTTACCATAATGCCGGATACGGAGCAAAACTAGTCACCGGATTGACTCAGTTTACACAAAAATCTTACTTTCTTTTCAAAATGTTCATCATTAAATACTAATTTTCAGTGTTTTCATGGCTGTGTAAGACAAAGTGCAATTTTTAGCATGTAAATAAACTCTATTTCTGACAATTCAACAAAAATCTATAAAATCAGTTAATAAAAAAAAACATGTAAACTGTAAAATAAAAGATATTGTACATATCCATATGGGTTAACAGTGTTATGATATCTAAGATATCTAAAAATAGAACAGTCATTTTGTATCAAACAGAAATTCTAATAGGTAAATGTTAATAAAAAACTGTATATAAACTGGTGAATGATTACTAGTACTTCACTTTGGTATAAATCAGTTAAACTAATTTACTAAACAACCCCAAAACAGGAATATCTATCCAAATTCATATCAATATATTAATATTGATAATAAGACTAAACAAGGTTATTGTAAAGGTCAAAGTTACACTCGGGTTTTCTAACAATTCAATAACAAATGAAATGCATTCAAAAACCCCTAAAGATCATTTATACATTAGTCAGAAATACATTTTGAGAATGAAAATAAAACTTCCTTCTACAGTCTGTATAATAAAGTCATACCACAAAGTCATTGTGTAGCCATTTTTTGTTTACTAATATAAAATTCATAAAATACCTACATACACAAATAAAATAAGGTTTCAAAAGTATACGTTTTATCTAGAGCAGATTAAATCTTTGTATACTGTGTCTGTTTTTAATGAAACCATTTCAAATCAAAAGGGCAAAAAAACTCAATATTAAACTTTGGAAATAATTTCATAATACTGAGGAATTCATAAATTTTGTGGAGGCTCAATTCTCTTGGATTTTGTGGGTCCATATCCAACAAATTCCAAACCACGAATTTAAATGATTCCTTGGTAGTATCAAAGGGCAAATTCTTTTAAGTACACAAAATGCAGGAATCAAATTCTACCTTTCTTTTATAAGAAAAGTTTACGTTTAGCACTCCCTTGTATTTCTCAGTTTGAGAAGAATACATATCCTTAATTTAATGTCTTTAGTCTGATGCAAGCATCTCTTAAACTTATAACAAAAAGTGCACCTTATTGGAAAAGCCAACTAAAGTCACTGAAGAATATTCATGAGACTACATGATCATATTCGATCAGTATGAAATTATAGTTTTACTAATTGGAATATCATACAAATATAAGCATCCTACTATGAAGTAAAATTTGACAATTGATTAAAAACGATATTCCATTTTTTTTCTTGAGATCACATTTCAGTAGCAAAACATCTAAAGCAGTACAATGTGCATTTGTAGAATTTTCAGAAAAAACTTTTTCTGACTTGACTTTATCTGAGCCCACTATGTCCTGACTTTGAGCCCTCTATGCCATCTGCTCATACTTGGATTTGTTGACACGCTTTGCCAAACAGCATGCTAGTAATGCCCCCAAAAGCTACAAATAAATTTTTTTGATAATAATAGTACATTGTTATCATATATCGTTGTACATCAACAGTACTGCACACATATAATAACAGTCATAGTAATTCCATATTCAATTCCTTTAAGACATTTAGCAGTGAAATAGTTATTACTGTTTGAGTGCATATAAATCATTCATGTAATCTAGAATCGTCATAATGGAATAAATATCTCCATCATAAACCATTTGCCATATATATACATATATATTTGTCATATATATATATATATATATATATATATATATATATATATATATATATATATCGTTATAACAATTTAGTTTGCCAATACAACCTATCATTGGGTCAAATGTGATCTGACGTGTTTCATATCAATTGTTAGGCTGTTCTTGGCACACTGATTTCGACTACAGATAACTCATTTTATCTTATCAAGATATAGGGCTCACGACGGGTGTGACCGGTCGACAGGGGATGCTTAGTCCTCCTACACACCTGATCCTACCTCTGGTATATCCAGGGATCTGTGTTTGCCCAACTCTCTATTTTGTATAGTTTAAAGGAGTTATGAGATTGATCACTGTTCATTATCTTCACCTTTCATAAATATATATATGAATGATCTACCATTGTTTGTGGTTTGACATGATTTATATCAACAAGTTGTGTGTTTTCTATAGAACACACACAAGTTGGATATAAATCATATCAAACCACAAACCATGGGAGATTCTTTTTATCACATGTTAACCCCCCCCCCCCCCTTCTGGTTATTTATTTATTTACCGTATTGTTGGGAATTTTGTTTCCTGACATTTTGTAAACAAACTACGTAAAATTGACATTTGTTTGTGGCATCATAAACGGTTTAGGAAAACATAGTGTAATAATTAGAATTTATGTATTGGATGATATCCACTGGATAAAGGTGTAAACATCTGATAAATGTATACATATTGTAAATTGAAAGACACATACCTGGAAAAAAGAAATACCAAATGCCACTCCAGCAATAACAGCCATATTTGATTGCATGAAATCCACAACTTTAGTGTAACATCCCTGAAACCACGAGACAACAAACTCATTGGATTAAAACAACAGACAACAAACTCATTGGATTAAAACAACAGACAACAAACTCACTGGATTCAAACAACAGACAACAAACTCACTAGATTGAAACATGCCGGTTGATATCATCTTCACAAGTCAAGGGTTATTAATTCATTACCTCGCACTAACTGTTAGTGCGAGGTAATGAATCAATAACAGGGTACAGAATTCTGAATTCTAACTAACTGTTAGTGCGAGGTAATGAATCAATAACATGGTACAGAATTCTGAATTCTAACTAACTGTTAGTGTGAGGTAACGAATCAATACAGGGTACAGAATTCTGAATTCTAACTAACTGTTAGTGCGAGGTAATGAATCAATAACAGGTACAGAATTCTGAATTCTAACTAACTGTTAGTGCGAGGTAATGAATCAATAACAGGGTACAGAATTCTAACTAACTGTTAGTGCGAGGTAACGAATCAATACAGGGTACAGAATTCTGAATTCTAACTAATTGTTAGTGCGAGGTAACGAATCAATAACAGGGTACAGAATTCTGAATTCTAACTAACTGTTAGTGCGAGGTAATGAATCAATAACATGGTACAGAATTCTGAATTCTAACTAACTGTTAGTGCGAGGTAATGAATCAATAACAGGGTACAGAATTCTAACTAACTGTTAGTGCAAGGTAACGAATCAATACAGGGTACAGAATTCTGAATTCTAACTAACTGTTAGTGCGAGGTAACAAATCAATAACAGGGTACAGAATTCTGAATTCTAACTAACTGTTAGTGCGAGGTAATGAATCAATAACAGGGTACAGAATTCTGAATTCTAACTAACTGTTAGTGTGAGGTAATGAATCAATAACCCTTGATTGTGAAGATGCGTTGATACACTTTGCTAACTTTCAACAATGGCAGTAAAAATACTGAGAAGGAGTAACCACTTTTATATACTGTAGATGTACATTACTATGCACAGAATATTTCCACTATGTCCACGTCACATAAAATCCGCAGAATTTCATACCAGTGAACTTCAAGCATGTAAGCTGTTTTCGTGTAAGCTGTATGCAACTCAGCAGAATTCTGTACTCTCGGACCAAACCAAAAATGATAATCCGCGAAATTATGACTCCAAGGAATTAAATACGTCTACAGTATATGCATGCTCCTAAAACATATACCCACACAAATACACATACTACAGTATCAAATGATGGCCACATTTGCCAGCGGATATAAAAGATATAGGTGAGATTAAGTGGCAATTTTAATGTTCCTCTTCTGTTTTGATACCTTTGAGATGATTACATACATGTAATTACATTTTCTTTTATAACTTTCTTGCAGTAGCAAATTCAAGCTAATAGATTTCTCACCGTCGTGTTGATGTCTGTGACGTTCGCATCTTTAACGTCCATGTTGTTACACACATCAGTTTTACAGCAAGAGCGCGGAACAGCTCTACTGCCATTCTTCGTCTCCTCCCACGGTGTGCTGAACCAGTCTACGTAGCTTTTACTACCACAGCAGTGTAACTGACAGTAATAAAACAAAGTCAATTCAAGCTGTTATCATTTCATTATTCAGAAGAAATATCTCAATTTCTCTGTGCAGTTGCTTGGTGTAACTTTAACTACATACATGTAACATTCAAATTGGAAACTATATTTTACCTGGGTCTGTAGTTCATCCATTGCTTGATTTCCGTTGCCATATTGTTTCAGTGCATTCTCAAGTCCTTCTTTAAATCCTTGTTCAAGCTAAATATACATAATGTATGTTATAACAATTATAAACACACAACGAAAATGTACACTATTCGTTCAAGGCTTAATGTTCATCATTCCTCCTTATATAAATTTACATTTAATCAACCAATCTCATCTAGACAGTCTTAAATTCAACAAGAGTTACTGTGAGCAATGCTCACTAAGAATACCCCCCGCTTACCCCAATCTCCCAAAGGATGTTGTTAATAGGTATAAATTACCTCTTTCCTAAGTGTAAAAATATGGTATGCCTTAGTAGAAGAAAATGGAAGATATAGTCCAAACACAAATCCATGGCATAAACCTATAATTTTGACCTTGAGATCAAAGGTCAAGGTCATAAAGAGGTCATGAATGTACATGACATATAGTCTCATGGTGATACGCCCATGTCTTATGGTATGACTATGTCAAAACCCTATAATCAATTTTGACCTTGAGGTCAAAGTTCAAGGTCATATAGAGGTCATGAAGGTACCCGACACATCGTCTCATGGTGATACACTCATGTGTCAAATATGGTATGCCTATGTCAAAGAACAAAGAAGTCATGGCCCTAACACGAATCCATTGTAAAAACCTTTAATTTTGACCTTGAGGTCAAGGTCATATGGAGGTCATGAAGGTACATGACACATCGTCTCATGGTGATACACTCATGTGTTAAATATGGTGTGCCTATGTCAAAGAACAAAGAAGTTATGGCCCGGATACGAATCCATTGTAAAAAAAACCTTTAATTTTGACCTTGAGGTCAAGGGTCAAGGTCATATAGAGGTCATGAAGGTACTTGACACATCGTCTCATGGTGATCCACCTCTGTGCCAAATATGGTATGCCTAAGTCAAAGAACAAAAAAGTTCTGGCCCAGACACGAATCTGCACGGATGAACAGAGGGACGGACGGACAGACAGACAGACAGACAGAGTGATTCCTATATACCCCCCAGAACTTTGTTCGGGGGGGGGGGGGGATATAAAAACAGTTAAAGAGAATTTTCTGTATGATTACAAAACAGAGGAAGATGTTAACAGTGTGATATGACAGTGACAGATTCCTAAAATACTATTCTCTTTTTTTAAATCTCTCAGTTAAAGAAAGTAACAGATATACCAAATGATGATTTTAGCATTCCATATTCAAGTGTTTTCCAATTTCAATCTCTCACATAAAAATATACACCTTCTGCAATTCCCACAAATGTATGTCAATATCGTCTAACCTATTGACAAAGTTTGACAAGACATGCATGCATTGACAAATGATTGATTTAATGGCAAAGTATGGTACAAAATGCAATACCTTTCCTTTGTAAAAGAATCCTGCTGCACCTGCACCAAGTTCCACAGCAAACACAAGCACAAGGAATAGTCCATACTGAACAGAAATTGATACCACTGCATCAGAATATCATTATTCATTTCAAAATCTCTTTACATTTTGATGACACATCACAGGGAAATTCAACCTCAATCACCTCCCCTCTCAGATGTCAAGTTAGCAGAAACTCTAAGTTTATATATCAGTGCTATGACTTGTATATGGTATAAAGGGTTGGACACTACAAATCTTATCAAGGCATCATCCTCAGAACTAGTAGGATCTGCCCTCTACTGGTTCTACTAACTCGGCGCTAGTTGTGAACTGATAATATGTAAGGTCCGGGAGGGTTTTCAAACAAGATTTTTGAAAACCATACATCAATAAAATACATTTCAGTTCTGTGATCAAAGCTAAAGTTTTGGAACAACTTTCTTTCGTTTTTCATTTATTTTTACTACAAAACTATAATGACCAAAAAATCTTAGGGGTGGGATGATATCCTTTCTAGCTGATCTGATATAGGTATCGCAATACTTAACACACGATATGATACATATCACGATACTTAACACAGATACGGTACATATCACAACACTTAACACATGATACAATACATATCACGATACTTAACACACGATACGATACATATCACGATACTTAACACGCGATACGATACATATCACGATACTTAACACGCGATACGATACATATCACGATACTTAACACACGATACGATACATATCACGATACTTAACACAGGATACGATACATATCACGATACTTAACACACGATACGATACATATCACGATACTTAACACACGATACGATACATATCACGATACTTAACACACGATACGATACATATCACGATACTTAACACACGATACGATACATATCACGATACTTAACACATGATACGGTACATATCACAATACTTAACACACGATACGATACATATCACGATACTTTGCATATCAATAAAAACTACAAAAAAGTATTTCTTTATCAAGTTCTAAACAAAACAGAAAAAATATCACTCAGTTCAGCTAGTTACTTGACTAAAATAAAATAAATATCACAATTTTTCAAAAACTTTTATCTTATCAATGTTTCTTACACCATTAAACTGGCAAGCCAAATCTTTCCCATACCCCTCACTTGTTTTCACTCCATTTTGTTAAATATTGTGTAGTCTACCATGTTTTTTTTTTCTACTTTCATTTTCTGCTAGGCAGACTTAAAATACCCGACTTGTGACGTTTGAATAGTTTTGGAAAATGCTATAACGGGTATTGACATTTAATAGACATGTGTATCAATCCGTATATCATCAAAATGAGTATCATGATGCATCAGTGCATCGATGGATCATTCCACCTCTTAATAAAATCTCCATATGGATTATATGTACTTCACTGTAATCTTCAGTCACTAACATTTTTGAATACTGCCAGTCAATTCGAAAGTCACTGCACTTATATGTCATCGCACTTATATGAAAGTTTACTTTGTCTGAGCATAATTTACTTATATTGATCTGGAGCAAAATTTACTTACATAGTATAGAGCAAAATTTACTCAGTCCGGAGCAAAATTTAATACCCTCTGGCTACATGCAGGACTACCATTAGCGTCCAACCCTGGTATATAATTCATTTTTCAAAACTAAAATTAAGAATTCGGTTGAGCCTATTTACCATGTACAATAACACAACATTTCCTTTGGCCGTACAGCAACACCCAAAGGATCCTACTATCACAATCAAAGCACCAACTGCAATCAGAATCCAGGGAGAATCTTTATAGTATATCGTGGACAGCTCCATGTACTTGTACAAATCCACTTTGGTCCATATTCCCAAAGCTAGGATAGATATTCCAGTTACCTTGATGAAAAGAATGGCAATTATATATACATGTATCCTTTTTATTGGCATACTATCAGATATATGCTTAGCCTGTCTTCAATACCATAGCATACTAATTCATTTTCTTTAAAAATATCCTTCACTCAATATGAAATATTGTATGGGTTGAACATGCTAGTGATAGGAAGAGTATGAATTTCGAGAAAAAGGGGACCTGAAATGTGTTATTCACGGAAAGTAAATATATTACATAACGACAGTTTCCACTTATGATCGTTGTATATAATTTGCATCTCTAGCACCTATTCCATGCACCGCACAGCTGTCAGGCCAGGTGCACTTAATACCATACAGGATACTTACCCAAAATATGAAGTTAAAAATCATCAGAAGTGTCTTCATGCATCCGACAGCAGCTGTTGTAGACATGGTAGATTTTGCTCTCCCTCGATCCATTGCAAATTTTAATGCCCAATAATACAATATGTCTTCAATATATGTTATTATGTTAATAATGATCTCATGATCGGAAATGTTTTTATTTTTATAAAAGTCAAAACTTTCTGGAAAAATTCCGGAATTCTAAAGAAATGCATAAAAATATAAACTGATACAAAACTTTTTGATTCCTGCTTGATCCTTACATTTATTTACATCTCATCTACCGTTGTAACCACAGGCACATAGAGTATGGCCACTACTACCCCCCCCCCCTTTTTTTGGACTACGATATGTAATCGTCTCATGCTTTTTGTAAGCTTAATTTAGAGATTGGCCTTCTACCGATATAATAAAATACACTACACCGTAAAAAAAAAAAAAAAAAAAAATAGAAATCAGAAAAAGAGGGGGTAGTAGTATCCATACACAAGAGCGGATCCAAAAGGGGGGGGGGGGGGCAGTGGGTCCGACACCCCCCCCCCCCCCCCCTTTCTGCGGACCCCAAAATTATTTATTAGAAAACAAAAGAGTTTATTTAAAAATGCTGAATGGAAAGTCTACAGGATAAAAGATTATTAAAGTTTGGTAAGTTTAATTAAGCTAGAGTTATATATTCAATTTTAACTAGACTTTGCGTGAGTCAATATGATATGAAAGGTGGATACTTACATGTAATTGCACCATTCAAATTTATCAACACCGGTATATCATTCAATTATAGGTTATCAGATGACATACTGATATGATATTTTCGTCAGATGAAAGTATCACTTCAGAATTCTTATCATTACTAGCTTTGTCATTAGTTCTATAGCTCATTATGTAAATATTTATTGATGTAATTGTTTATTCCAGGGGTTGTAAAGCAGTACTCTGCGATGCAATACAAAATAAACTGCAGTACCCTCAACAGCCTTGGTTTTTAATATACTATGACCTGTTACATTATTGGAGCCATCATTCTATATGGTTCTGAAATTTGGATTTCAGGCTTCAACATTAACATTAACAATTGTGACCAAGTGTGAACTCACTACCTTCAACCATGAAGTAAAAACATCAGTCCAAAATGGATTAAAAGTATTTTTTAGCAGACAATATATATATTCATTCCCAAAATCTAAGATCGATTTTATTCACCACTCCTTTTCCATAAGAAGCTTCAGAAGGATTGGTTGCATGTTAATACTTTTTGAATCCATGAGCACTTTAAAGATATTATGAAATTATTTATATTGGTCATGTTAAGCCCACCCAACATGTATTTTTGAGTATAACCGTTACTCTTTTAACTTTATCACATTTCGCTTTCCATATAAATCTAAAGAGTTCCTGTGTTAATGAGTTTATGATTTCTTGACTGGGATTTGGTAGTGGAGAAAATGAGTGATTAAGTTTTGGGAGGAGAAGTGTTTTAATGACTGTCACTCTTCCTATAGGTGTTAAAATCTTCATGAATAGTAGGAATCTGAGTTCTACAATTCTTTCTAGATTAACTGAAAAATGTATTCCTAGGAGAGTGAAGCTTGTGGATCCCCAGTCTAGTTTCCATCTTGGGTGACGATAGCGTCAGCAGAAATTTTTGTTGTTGTTCCAATCCATATAATTTTTGTCTTTGAGCTGTTTATTTTTAATCCTGATAGCTTTGAGAATAATTCAAGGATTTCCAAAGCATTTAAAAGTTATTTATCTGAGCCATCAAGGGTCAAAGATGTTCAAATATGGTACAATTGACAAGTTAAAGTTGGCAAGTCATATGTGTTTGCAAAAAGTGGTATGAAAAAGGTATCAAGTCAGTCAATGATTTTGTAGACTTTAACGGTGTTTTTCTAACAATGGATAGATTTGAAGAAAAAAAATTGATATTGATCATGTTTGTTTTATGCAATACAACAGTATTATAAATTCCATTTTTACAATGGCAAAAAAACCTGTGTGTGTTAAAAGAGTTATATATATATATATATATATATATATATATATATATATATATATATATATATAAAAGAAAATTACTTATAAAGAAGAAATTCCGACTTCAATTGCTAAATGGAATTCCTGTCCATTTTTGAGGGGCTATAGAGATATCATTACCAAAGAAGTTTTTGAAATATGTTTTAAATTAACGTCAGATTCAGCAGCACAATGGTTGCAATACAGAATTCTACATAGAATTATACCTGTTAAAAGTTACTTTAAAAAAATCAAAGTTGTGGATAATGATATTTGCTCATTTTGTGGACACAGCTCTGAAGACATTGAACATATTTTTGTGTTTTGCGACAAAATAGTAACTTTGTGGAACCAACTAAGCTTACATATTTATGAGAAAACAAGAAATAGATTTGGTGTCAATGTATTTAATATTATTTTTGGTGATTGTCCATTACAAAATTCTAACAAAGTAATAAATTTCATAATTTTATATACCAAACAATATATATATTTATGTTGCAAACAAAACAGATTACCATCTTTTGAGGGTTCATTACAATATATTAGGATGAAATACGAAATTGACCATTGTATATTTTCAAAAAACTGTAATTTTAAAAAATTCAGTACAATCTGGGCTGTATGGAAAAATATTTTTGATTAATGTCTTTCCACTCTTTACTTGGTACTGTCAACCTTATTATGTTATTATAACTAAACTATGTGTGTGAATGTATGTATGAATGTTATTATCAATACTAAAATTTACAAAAACAATTGTGACCAACTACCCTTTGAAAAAATATAGCACTTAATAATTAAAGACATATTGGATGTACAGAAGAAATCTGGGAACAAATTTAGCCATTAAATATGAACTAGGAACATTCCCCATCTGCTTTAAAGCTCTCCTCTCTATGTTCAAATTTTACAAAAGACTAAAAAGCTATGACGATGAAAATGGTATTAAAAATCCAATATTTATGGCTGCTACATTTGTAAATTGGAAGATTATAACCTTTATAATACTGACATACAGGAAAATTGGCAGGGACAAATAAAAACGTTAAGAAATAAACCAAATCTTTCATCATTAGATATGAATGAAAGCACATTCTACAACTAGATCTACTTTAAGAATAACGTGGAAAACTACTAATTTACAGTAAAATTAGAAAGAATTATAAATTACAAGACTCTTGTGAAAGTAGTACTCTCTAAGAATATCTGTCCATTATTTAGGAATTGAAACTGGTAGATATTCAAAACCATTCCAAAAAATGTCGTTTTTTGTCACTTCTGTAAAACTACTGTTGAAGATGAGTTACTTAGAAATGCTTTCTCTGTTGTTTCATCGGGTGATGAAGGTAGCGAGCATTGCAGAAAAAAATGCATAACCCGCGTAAGTGTCGACGTAGTTCATGATATCGAAGGTTATGTGAATTTGTACATAAATGTTTTAAATTGCGCAACAATAGTAAAGTGCTTTAATTATACTAATGCTATATTATAGTACAGTCTGACGTCACATGTCTGACGTGTTTCATACCGATTGTTAAGCCGTTCTTGGCACACTGATTTTGACTGCGGATAACTCCGTTTACCTGATCAGGATATAGGCCTCACGGCGGGTGTGACCGGTCAACAGGGGATGCTTACTCTTCCTAGGCACCTCTTTAAAGATATCTCATATATTTCATAAGATATCTTATAAAAGGTATAAGATATATTTTACAGTTTATGAGATATCTTATATCCTTTATAAGATATCTTATAAAATCTATGAGATATCTTATAAAACATATACGATATCTTATATGTTTTATATGATATCTCATAAACCTTATAAGACATCTTATATATTTTATAAGATATCTAATAAATGAATTTTTATAAGATATCCCATAAACGTTGTAAATTATACTATAACTTTTATTAGATATCTTATGAAAGAAAGTTGAGAAGATATTATATATTTCATAAACTATCTGATAAACTGTATGAGATATAGTGTTAATGTACAAGATATCTTATAAGGTTTGTGAGATGTCTTATTTACTTTATAAGATATCTTATATATCTTATGCGATATCTGATAAACTGTAAATTATGAGATATCTTATAAACTCTCTTTTATAAGATATCTTATAAAAGATATAAGATATGAGATATCTTATAAAAATTATTTATGAGATATCTTATGAAATATATAAGATATCTTATAAAGTTTGAAATATTTTATAAAGCATGTAATATATCATATGTTTTTATAAGATATCTTTAAAAATTATAAGATATCTTCTAATTTTTTTGTAAGCTATCTCATAAAGATATCTTGTTTAATATGCAAGATATCTTACATATTTTCTGAGATATCTTATAGACTGTAAATTATATGAGATATCTTATTATAAAATGTATTAGATAGCTTATTGAAAACATAAGATATCTCATAAATCATGTAAGATATCTTTATAGAGGAATGAATATGGTGGTGTCATATGCATGTGTGTCCGTATCAATTTCATTTAGAAAATGATTCTTTCCATTGTAACAAACATTGTAGAAAAAATTGCATACGCGGGTTATGCATTTTTCATCAATTTTCGTGACCTTCACAATAGTTTACTGTATTAAAAAACCAAAGAAACATTCTATTATTAAAATAAATCTTTTTTGTGTGAAGATTATAAATATTTTAATCAATATCCTCAACAATTCTATCTACATAATTATGCGTCTTCATTCTAATCGTGACTATTGGGATGGGCTCGAACATAACGGTAAAAGATGCCGACCCAAGCAAATCTTCTAAATATATGTAGGGCGTTCCGTCCATTGTTTTCTGTTTCAGTAGAGAAACTCCCTGTGTCAAAACAACTGTCACGTATACGTCATTTATTACCGTTCCCCAGATCTCACAATCTAAAGAAATATTAATTTATCTACAAGATTATCACACACCCTAAACATTTAAAGATTACCTGTACAGTAAATTTCACGTTACACTATCACATTGAAATGTTTAGATATTTTCCACTTAGTGGAGACCACCTTTGCATAATATGTTGTCTGACAGTAATAAAGCTAATTTTGTTACAGTGCACTGATTTCCACGGAGGAGAAAGGAAATCTAGGGAAAACCGTTGCTGATTGGTGAAAAATTCTAGAACTGGATGATCTCCATGTAACTCTTGATAAAAGACTTAAAATCTTGACTTTATGTAGTAAAAGAGACCGTGTATAAGATAGATTTATGGACGTGATTTGTGTCTAGTATTAATTAATGTTTATACTCAATTTATTAAACACCACTTTAAAAAAAAGAATTATGAGAGAGGAAGTGATATAAGTGTATATGTGCTCTCGTTTTCCAATCTCAACAATTCAAATGATACGTGTATTTAATCACGTTCTTGTTTCTTTGAAATAAATACAGTTTAAACTAAACACCACTTATCCTTTTCATTATGGAGGGGAGAAATACTACTGTTGGTACATGTATGTGAAAAGGAGGAGGGTCTCCGGAATCCTACTCTAGACGGGGGGGGGGGGGGGGGGGGGGGGGGGGGGGGATATTCCACCATAGTGGAAATCCTACTCTATTAGTATAGTATATAGGTCCTTGATAACAATTGTAATCAGTGCACTTTATCTTAATTCAAAATTACACTTTTCAACATACATATTGTGTATAAAATTAATAAGTTGTGCATGAAATTATTGAGGAATTTTATCCATACGTTGGTCCCATGTGCGCTATGTACAGAAACTACTTTCAACGTTTTGCATCACATTGGGGTTTTCCTTGTATTACGGCATGGATAAATTTAGTTTCTGGGTCAGTTTAAATGCCCGTTGTTTTAATCAGCTGAGCTTCAGTCTTCCTATACAATTCATGGACAGAGTAAAGGAAATTGTCATCAATAGGATTGAACCCTATTGCTCAGGAGAAACTCTCTGGGTATGTTTCAAATAAAACGTGGATAACTTTAGGGTTCTTTTTTATAATTTATATCGTCTAATATATTTCTTTATCTATAGGTCCCTACTCGGCAAGTTCATTTCACGGAATTGCACAACAGGGTGAAAATTTGTAGCACTGGTATAACAATCAATTCTATTAATATTTCAATTCGATCCCCCAAAACTTCGTTTTAATCCCGATTCTTAATCTCAAGTTGGTTTGTGGAAATTAAATTAATAATAAACGGAACCAAATATCAGAGAGGGGGGTATTTAAATTCCTTATTTTACAGTAAAATATTAATAGAATTCATGACAGATCGAGTTTATTCATGCATTTTCAAGGGTTTTTTTTTTTTTTTTTTTTTGTATTTATTGACATTTATAAGTTCTCTTTTTGTACTTATTGACATTTTTATATTATACGCTTTTTACGTTGATGATGTTTTGTACGTATTTCTTCGTTTATTAACATTTCTATACGTGTTTTAATTTGAAAATGATTTTGATACATTTTTCTTCGTTTATTGATGTTTTATTAACATTTTTATACATTTTCTATGCAATCTGATTAAAATCAGATCTTCTCTAACCGTTGCACAGTCAGTGGTTATAGAAGGTACGATGGTTTTCTATGTTGATAATCTTTTTTATACGCTGATGGATATTTTTATACACGTTCTATGTTTTACTAACATTTTTATATCTGTTGTACTTCGATAATCTTTATTCATATGCTTTAATTTATGCTTTTCTTCGTTTATTGATATTTCTATTCGTTTTTAATGTTTATTAACATTTTGAGACTATATGAACATTGTTGTACTCTCAATTAACATTTTGATACTTTGTGAACGTTGCTTAATTTAATTCAAATAATATTATATTATGTATAATACATAAAAGGATTGGACAACAGGCGTTGCCTATATAAGCCCTCTCCATACAAAGACATGGTCAAGGTCATATAGATATAGTTATCATATAATGATAATGAAGCTATATAATATTTTAAAATACATTGATATGTTGAACAGTTTCCATTTCTATGATAATTTACAGCTTGATGTATGACTGACAAATATAATTTAGGTATGGAAATAGAAATTTATTACACAGGAAAAAGATATAAACAAGTTGGTTCTGTGGTTTGAAAATGAAAATGTTTAAGAAATTTAACAAATCTATTTGTAGACAAGATAAATTCATGCACAATATTGAAAATTGTAACATTGTGGTTATAACTGAGATAATCTCAGTTATAACCAAAATGTTACCATACAAAATAAGTTCTAAGGATAAAGGTAATTGTAATTGTAGATCATTAAAACTTTGTATCAGTATTTGTCTTTGTGTACAATATTTTGGACACTTCAGAAAACAGTGAAGTGTGGTGAACGTTGCTGCACTCTTAATTAACAGTTTGATACTTTATGAACGTTGCTGCACTCTTAATAATTAACATTTTGATAGTTCATGAACGTTGTTGCACTTTTAATTAGGACTCCAACCTTACATGGAATACTGCCACTCCAGATCTGACGCCATGTTTCCAGAAAACCCTCTTATCTTGGACTCCATGTTTCTTTCTCTTAGCTTTATCTCCCTTAAGACTCTTTCTCCTACCGAAGCAACACCCAAAACAACCCCAGTCTGGGCTCAGTTCGGCCAAAAATGTAAGTTCCGATTAGGCAGCTGAATGTTTTGTTTTATGTGGAATAAGATACAATATTAATGATGATTTGTGAGGTATGTTATTCATGTGCAATATCAACAAAAAGTTGGAAAATAAGAATTCGAATTTTGCTATGACACCGATATCCGCACGTTAAGGTTTCTTTTCCAGATGTTGTGTGCTTTACTTATTTCACTATTCTTCCTGGAATGTCTGGATACAGTTTACGTGGACACGCTCAGTGAATCCTGGGGAGAACCCACATTCTTCTCCTCCATTCTCAATGGAATTACACTGGTAATGTCACAATCACATAGAACAAACTTAAAGCAGTGATTAAATTATCACAGTCACAGAACAAACTTAAAGCAGTGATTAAATTATCACAGTCACAGAACAAACTTAAAGCAGTGATTAAATTATCACAGTCACAGAACAAACTTAAAGCAGTGATTAAATTATCACAGTCACAGAACAAACTTAAAGCAGTGATTAAATTATCACAGTCACAGAACAAACTTAAAGCAGTGATTAAATTATCACAGTCACAGAACAAACTTAAAGCAGTGATTAAATTATCACAGTCACAGAACAAACTTAAAGCAGTGATTAAATTATCACAGTCACAGAACAAACTTAAAGCAGTGATTAAATTATCACCGTCACAGAACAAACTTAAAGCAGTGATTAAATTATCACCGTCACATATAGCAAATTCAAAACATTGCATTGTTGCAATCACATATAGCAAATTAATACGCCGGTTTCGAGAACGTCCGAGTTATTTCCCTTTGGAGAACTCTCGTACATAGTAAGGCGCTAAAGAAATTGTTTACACGAGGGAGTGGGACAGATATTCATCACAGCGTAAGTGAATGTACTCAGTAAGTTTCTCATACGTTGTTTGATAACCCGAATTCGACTGATACACAAACTTAATAATTGATAAGTATCTAGGAAGTAATTTTAAATATATAGAATTCTTATCCTATCACGTTATTTCGTTCGTCATAAGTACCATATCCAAGACATTTCTTGCAAATATGATAGAGGGCGAAGCCCTCTCAGGGCCCGAAGGGCCGTGAGAGCGGAGCTCTCCCTATAGGTAACACGTATATACATGTTTAAAAGGAAAATATAGGAAAATAATGAAAAATTAAACCATACCTATGGAACTTGAAAAGTTTGGTACCAATGGCGTCGATTCGAATATTAGCGCGTGGACATGTATTCCTCCATTTTGAATCTCGTCTACCCTAGTTCACGTCGTTCTGAGATGTTACATAAAATCCGTAAAAGCATGTAAATCTTATTTTCTTAATCATATATAATCACTCCACGATTAACGCCATGTTTTTTGTTGTGGTTCAAACGCTATGTTTGTAAATTTGCTAAATAACGACGCTGAATATGACGTCACAATGTACTGTTTACATCGATTACGTTATATTTCCCGCGTTCAATATATAGGCGGATCAAAATGCTTTGATACAGCTCTGTCCTCGTGCTAACTTCGGATTATTTTTGTCCTGTTTTGGATATAGATACTAATGCCAAAACTTTGCTTCGCCCTCAAACACGGTCACGCCGTAAAACATATTATTGTTTGTATGTTTCCACTTCGGTAAAACATTTCTTTCGATAGTATTTAGTATTTCCCACATTTTTATATTTAAAGAGAAGCCGCTTTTAATACATTTCATCGTCTTCCTCGTTGGCTGTATATCCACTCTGTCCCACTTAGGCATTCAAAGTTCCACTAAATGCACCTCCTTTACAGAAGAGTTCGTATCTCAAAACTGGCGTATTGTCATGTCACATATACAGTCCCTGAAACGTTCTTCTTTCACACTTGAACGGTGAGCGAACAGTGAGCGCACTCAGAACGAACATAAAGTGAACGGTGAACGCACGCAGAGTGAACGTTGAACGCAATTTGTTGAATTGTTGGTAAGGCCAATTCAACTTAATTAGTAGATTATCATCCAGGGTCACCAAAAAGTATGAGGCGGGTGGGAGGATTTTATTTTTTGTTTCTGAGAAAAATATCAATGACAAACGAGTTTTTTGTCAACAGAAGTGCATCATTTAATGCCAGATGGATATCAAGCTATGCTCATTTCACAGACAAATTCCAGGTTAAGCTTTAAATTAATTTCAAACACAGAAAGATACCTAACTTCTTCAAGATTTATCCCCGTAAGAACGCGAGAAATTAAGAAAACCATATAATTATATTTCCTTTACGTGGTTTTCCATGTGTTGCTATACCGGAAATGTAAACAAGAAGTGTAAATACCGGAGTCGGGCATGAAATCGCAAGTTTCGCAAAATAAAAAAAATTCGGGGCGAGCCGATTTTCGAGGGGCGGGCGGGGATGATAATCTATCAATTAAGTTGAATTGTCCTAAACGATGAGTGGTGAGAGAACGCAGAATGCGAACGGAGCACAAACGCGAGAACAATGTGAACGATGAGTGCACGGTGAACGCAATTTAAACTATACATTCGGAATGTTTAAGATTTTTTCCCTTTGATTATATTTATTTCATAATCTGGTAAGAAAAAAGATATGTACATTTAATCAATGAATAAATAATAAAATATACCAGAATCGGGGAAACTGCATGTTTTACAGTTCTGAATACCTCCAGTCTAAAAAAAAAAAAAAAAAAAGCTTACTCCATTTTTGTAAAAGTACTGTGAATGTATATTTCTCATGAAATGATCGCAAATTTCACATCAATTCACACAACAATCATACACAAACAAATTTCATGTGTACATTGTGTACAGTGTTACACGTACAAATACATGTATATACATGGAAAAGCAGGGGGAAATGCATGTTTCGAATCATATTTCATAATATTTAGAATGCTTGAATCATGAATATTGATGCGTCATCTCGGGATACTATTTTGGAGTTAGTTTTTTTGAAATTTCACATTTGATAATCCAGACATTTTGTACTTCAATATCAAATTTCTAATAAAATAAGAAAGTTTCCCTTCACTCTTACGCACGCATTCTTTTTTCATGTTTGCCTTTATCGAAATCGATCTTTTCACTTGTGTGTTCCGAATGACAATGCTAAGACAAAAGACTGAACGCTGAACGAACGGTGAACGGTGAACGCGAGCGGTTGGTGAACGGTGAGCGCACGGTGAACGCACAGTGAGCGCACGGAAAAATAGAACATTTCAGGGACTGTAGATTTAGCAAACTTGGTTGATAAACTTTTTTTTGTCTTGCTAATATTTGATAAGACACTTCCATATGTACAAGTATAAGGTTATAGTGTTTATTAAAACATTCTAGATGGTTGCTAATCATATTATGCTGACTGAACGCCAACAAAAGATACGTTCGTCCGGATTCCTCCTCAGCTACTGGTTCCTGTTGTCTGTCAGTCTTTTATTGTCGCTTCAATCCCACATCAGAAGGCTCTTCGCGCAGGTATGGAAACATATATTTACAAAGAAATTCACCTAATTATAGCGGTCGCTTATATCAACTTGAGAAATACTGGAATGAATTACTAAAAGAGAATAATATTTCAGGAAAACTTAAATGTGGACAACAGGCTATGTCTTCTGTCACTTCAATCTCTTCTGTCTGTTGGTCAGATGGTCCTGACAGGGCTGTTTGCAGACAAATTTCCTGATGACGATGAAAAGTACAAGGTATTTTCTGAAAGAATCCAATCACATACTTTTGTCGCTAGGCATGAAATATTCGGCTCATTAATCAATACACCTGCTTTTCTTTGTAGCAGAAATGGTGCGTTGAGAGAAGTACGTTTTTGTCGAAACTTACTTTTTCTTGGTTTACGAGGTAAGCTTTATACGTTTCTAAAAAAAAAAAAATAGAGACTGAAAATAAAGTTTCTTATATTTTAAAAACCACAAAATATGTCTTTTGGATACCTTAGTACAATTTGCTTTTGTTGTTCAGTCTAGTACGAGAGGCATATCACAGACCTTTGAAGGCTGCCGACATGTTAGAACTCCAAGCTGAGTTGAAATCAGAATCGTCTGTTCCGATATTTGAAAACGCATGGCGTGACGAAGTACAGAATCTTGGGAAGTTCGTATTGTTATATCAAACATTTTCATTGATATTGATATACGTGGAAGACATGACATATGGTTTTATGATATTTTATTTATTTACCTTTGCAGCGAACGTAAAGTCATTAATAACAAGTCAGGTGAAAATATCAGAGAAGCCAGTTTGGTCAAAGTGATATTCAATATATACTCATTTGAGATCGTCCTTAACTTTCTTCAGCGAATTCTCCGTCATGTTCTGCGGTTTGTGAACCCCCTGCTATTTAAGTGAGTACAGTATTTGAAATCTAATTTTTAAAAACCTTTTCTTTAAAACAATTTGGCATGATTTCTAAAATGAATGTATCCATATAATAATAAAGCTTCTTAAGATGCATCTATATTTCAGATATATGATTAATTTTGCTGAGGATAGAGATGATTTTCTGTGGCATGGAATTTTGTTCGCTTGCGTCAAATTCTCAATTGATATCGTACAAATGTTAATGGCTAACTATGACGACAACATTTGTCATATGATCGGAATCAAAATCAGAACATCGGTATGTGGCGCCCTCTACAGAAAGGTACGTCACTAACACTGCACATAACGGAAATACAACATGACAAAACGTATCTTTTTTTAATCGGAAAACTTTCCCCCTTTTTAGATGACTAAGCTTTCACACCGATCCAAACAAGACAGCACCGTGGGGGAGATGGTGAATTTGATGGCTGATGATGCCATGAAGATCACGCGTGCTCTTTTTCAATTACACTTCCTATGGATTGGGCCACTTCAGGCATGCGTGGCACTATACTTCCTGTACCAGGAGTTGGAATTAGCTGCTCTTGCTGGATTTAGCCTGTTATTAATTTTCATTCCTGTGAATATGTTCATAGCAAAGAGGCATCACAAAATCAATGTACGTAATGTAAATTCACACATGCAAAATTTGATTGATCATGTCTGAATTCTGGTAACTAATTTAACTAAACAATATAAACACTATTGCAGAAAGAAGGAAAGGATATTGAAGACAAAAGAATGAAGATTTTGAATGAAGTATTCAATGGAATTAAGGTCTCTCTCTCTCTCTCTCTCTCTCTCTCTCTCTCTCTCTCTCGTATGCTCATCTATCTACCTTACGTATGTTTGATGACTGTTTTTCTGTCGTACAGGTATTGAAATTGTACGCATGGGAACCTTCCTTTGAAGACAAAATTGGTTCTATTCGATCCCAAGAACTACATGGAAAAATGAAGAGGAAATATTTCAATATATTTTCTTTTTTTATTTGGGGCATGTCGGAATTTCTGGTAAGTACTATCATCAATGCAACATATGTCTGTGATAAAATAGAAAATACAGTTGAACTTCTCTCTCTTTCTCTCTCTCTCTCTCTCTCTCTCTCTCTCTCTATATATATATATATATATATATACCATGGATGCAGGGGTCTGTTTGTCCAAATATCTATTTTGTATTGCTTATTGGAGTTATAAGATTGATCACTTGGGGAATATCTTCACCTTTCATGGATATGTCAAAGTGATTCGAAAGTCCCAACCACTTATTCTTTAAGTATTTTACCCTTTATATCTTAAGGATATGAAGTTTTTTCTCAGTCCCATTGCATTCAAGATAACGAGGTGTGACTGTATTATTTAATAGCCGTGATGAAGAATTTATACATGTATATATATAATGTTTTAACGACGCGTACATAAATGAATTTCATACTTTAATTGTAATCCTTCTGCCATTTTCTCTTGCAGATAACGTTCGTAATTTTTGCAGTGTACCTTTGGTTTGATGAAAGTAACTCCATGACAACGAAGACAATATTCTATACAATATCTCTGCTTGGAATTCTGCGAGGGCCAATTCTACATATGCCACACGTTATTACATCTCTTGTTGAGGTTTAGGTCTATCATTTACATTATCTTAATGATAACATCTGCCCTTCAAATACTACATTATATTTCTGGTTTCAGTATAGAAATATTTATAACACCCGTATATTAATTTCTATTATTCCATAGACATCGGTAGCTTTGAAGAGAATTCAGAAATTTCTGAATAAAGAAGAAATAGATGAAACAGCTATTCAACATAATGAAAATGCAGAAAAGGCGATTGAAATAAAGAAAGCATCATTTGCTTGGAATAAATACAAGAATCCTGTCTTGAAGAAGTAAGTCACTTCTGTAAATATTCCTTTTCATCCCTTTTTTCGCCATTCTACACCCGCCAACGGTTTCCCGTTTTTAATGCAATGTTGCGTTAAAAGAGAGAAAAGGGGTTTATCCAGTCTAGAATTCGGTCGCTGACAACAAGGGAAAAAGGGTGGAAATAAACTGTGAAATAAGGAACGAATATTCCCCTATATACATTCTGTTCTACATGCATGGAATAGTCATTGGAAAATTAAAATAAAATTAACTAGTATTTCTATTCGATATTTTTTATATGAAAGAAATGCCCTTGAAAAACTCTGGTTCTATCTGGTACAGTATCGATATTAACGTTCCTGATGGAGAATTGGTAGCTGTAGTAGGAGCTGTGGGTGCCGGGAAATCTTCACTGTTGGCAGCAGCTGTTGGAGAAATGGAGAAACTATCTGGGGATGTCTGTGTGAGGGGATCTATAGCCTATGTTACACAACAAGCATGGATTCAAAACAACTCTTTGAAGGAAAATGTTTTGTTCGGAAAGGCAATGAGTGACGAAAATTATGCTACAGTGTTAGACACATGTGCTCTACGGGCCGATCTTGATATACTTCCTGGAGGAGACGAAACTGAAATCGGAGAAAAGGTACAATAAATGTTGTACATCACAATGAATTCAATACAACAGTAATATATTCTGTTTCAATACTGGTTATGAATATTGATAAATGTGCAAAATAGCTATATCAAAAACTTGGTTTACAGGGGATCAACCTTAGCGGAGGACAAAAACAGAGAGTCAGTTTAGCACGTGCAGTTTACCAGAATGCAGATATTTATCTACTGGATGACC